>NC_054573.1:1334000-1606500 GCF_017654505.1 Polyodon spathula | reverse complement strand
TAATCAATTCCAACACAATATTGATCAAAATTGCAATGCGCAGTATTCTGTTAAAATGCGCTTCTCACAGTGGCAACAAATTAACAAAACAAGAATTGACACCAACCCAGGTAGATATGTCAAACGTTTGAAATATCTACTGAACCATCTCCAAAGCCAACCATCAGTGTTTAACAGATATTTCAAGATACGCATTTTTACAAAACAGCTGGGCTTTTATTAGGTGGATCAATTTACAGACAAGTTACTGCCAACGAGGCACCATCGAATAACATAATTACAGTAACTTAAAGGCAGAGGGGAAAACTGCCAAGTGTGATTCCTTAACATCAATGCTCTACATTCACACCAAAAGAAAATGAAAGAAAAATTCATTTGAAGTTCTATTGTAACTTAACCTTGTGCTGGCAAACTTTTATTGATAAATAGGAGATCACAATTCTCATCAATTATTGAAAATAAGCAAACTAGTGGCATACAACAATAACAGCACAACACCTGACAGAGTATATTCTACATCTACACTTCAAAACGCATTAAGAAAATACATTTTGAAAAACTACTGTAAACCACATAGCTCTCCAAGCTGTAAAGTGATGCCACATCAAAATTATACCACTGGTGACATTTTCACTGAAGAACCAGCTTCCCAACTTTTTGGAACTGCTAAAAGATTAAATTAAAAACTGCCTTGCACGTTACCATAATACGAGGCTAGAATGTTTCGAATCATTTCGAGTTACTGCGATCTGTCTCCCCACACAACTCGTTCTAACTAGATTGCAGCTAAATGCAGTGCACTGTTTACTGGAAACCACACAGGTTGTCATTTTCTCATTGCGGAAACGCTGTGCTCAATTTAATGTGAACTGAGCTGAACGCTAGTTGCACAGTTTAAGGGAGGTGTCATTTATTTACCCTTTACGTTTCCTTTGTTTAGAGAATGGGTGTGTGCTACTGTATACTGTACAACAGTCCTCTTAGTTGAAGATGGACGAACCCCTAAAAATATATTGGATGACAGTGGTTTATTATCAACTAATAGCAGTCTACAATATACATAAAAGCTCAACAAGATACTCACATAGAAAAGTCTATTTAAAAAAATCCAAGCATAGTTAATTAATTATCTGCTTTGGCTCATTGGTTAGTGAAGTGAGACTAGCGTTTATTTTTTATTTTTTTTACAGTATCCTAATATTAGTTTTTACTAAAACTATTATCCTAGATTTGAACCAGACTACTAGGAAAGACAAAAACTAAAATTCAAGAAATATTCTAGCTACTTAAAAAATGTCTCAACGTGGCAGTGTTGCGTGGAGCACAAATGCAGAGAACAGACAAGACAGAAAAAAGAAAATAAACAAAAAAAAATATTGCTTGTTTCATTTAGCCCTTTTGCTATTACTTTCCATGACTATACGCTAGGCATCTTGTAAAAACCTTTTACCGTTTCCTTTTAAAAAAAAAAAAAAAAGCTAAAAGTTGATCATGGAAGCACTAGTAAATCTGATCCAAAACGTGAATTGCAAATGCAGCACAGTGGCATCATTGGGCTTCAGAATGAGGTTTCGTTCAACTTGGGCTTTGGGCTAGCTGCTGGCTGCTGGTTAGCTGGATTGGGGGACGCTGAACTTGAAGCTGGGCGAGAGGGGCTGGAGGAGGGGGTGTCATCGCTGGTTTCACTGGGTGTTGAGGTAGTCACCCTGCGAGGGGAGGCTTGCGGCTGAGCCCGGAGTGATGGCACTGGGCTTGGCGCAGGCACCACTTTCCGCACCTGGGTAGCAGGAAGACTGCCCGGGCTCCTCATGCCAAGCCTGGCCTCCAGCTCACTCGAGGCAACCACGCTCCTCCGGGAATCCAAGCTGCTGTAATCTGTGGACTTGGCAAGCTCCTGGCATCTCTCCACGAAGCTCCCCCGCTTCACACCTTGGGCCTTGGCCTCCTCTTCAGAGGGCAGCCTCCTCTCGGGCCCTCTCAATCGGACCTCCGCGCTGACTGTGTCTGGCTGCACCCTGGGGGCGCGGGGGCTACCACCACCGCTCAGAGAGGCTTGGCTGCTGCCGACGTGAGGGTGAAGGGCCACACCACCTCCCATTCCTACAAAGGAGCGATCTCGAGGCTTGCTCAAGGGCACAGGCGGAGCAGGGCGTGGGGCTGCAGGGTCCAGGACGGGTACTCCTGTCCTGGGGATTCTGTCGCGACAGTAGTCGCTGGACTGAGACTGGAGGCTGTGTGAAGAGTGAGAGGGAGAGAAATAGAGAGAGATTTGTCAACCCCAAATTCAGAACTACCTCTATCAGGATCCAACCAGATACCCACCAATCACTTAATAAAGAAAACTCATTAGTAAAATCAATAAATTATTGAAATAGTGAGTTTTCAGTTAATCAAGTACGTATCTTCAATTACTTTATCAATTATTTACACACACACACACACACACACACAATGAGTTCCTCGTTAGACAACCAGATCCACTTATCCCCTACAGAAGCTTTTTTCCCCTCTAAGTGAAAGGAAAGTAAAGCCGGTTTGCCTCGCTGCTCTATGAACAGGTAAACCTCTCTGGTAAAGGGGCCCTGCCCAGGCAGGATACCTGCAGGTGGATGCCCGCGGGGTGGCAGAGTGAGTGAAGGAGGTCGCAGGGCTCATGTCCGGCGTCCGGGTCAGAGCAAGGTCACACTGATCCAGTAGCTGAAGCAGCTCCTCCTCGGAGGGACCTCCGACATCTGGAGCAGAGGTGAAGAAAGGACATATTAGCATCATTACCATCATCCAATCACCAACTACCCGAAACAGTTTACTACAGTGCCTTTTCCCAGATTACATTACCTGGAAGCAATGCAGACAGAAGTTGTGATGTGTGAGATTAGGTGAATATTATTATGTGACTGCACTGTTAAGATATAAAAGAACCAATCCCCTAATAATTATAGTTAATTAGGTACAACATGCATTTAACCATTTGTCAGAAAAATAAAATGGAATACACAGCAGGCAAATATTTTAGATTTGAGATATAGATAGATAGATAGATCCACACACACACACACACAGGTGTGCAAAAGTCTTAGACAAGTTGCATTTTTCTACTCTGATGCATTATGAGCATCAACAATTTACTTTTGAGGCGAGCTGGAGAGTGCGAGACTAGTGGCCCCTACCTTGGGCCTCGGTCTTGCCAGCGATCTTCATTGCGGTGGTCAGATCCCACATCTGAATGCTGCCGTTGGCGTGGCCAGTGAAGAGGTATCGGCGTGGCCGGGAGCCAATCCTGCTGGAGCCCTCGCACTCGTGGACCATGAAGGAGGTAATAGCCGTGCCGTCCACGGAGCGCACCTCACACACCCTGCGCAAACCAAGGCAAGTTACATCTGCAGCCCTGACAGTACATGTAGCTCCCACAAGGCAGCAAATCAGGGCAAATGCGCAGTGCCTGGGCAAACACGCTGGGCAAGATCTGCTTCCGGTTAAATTACTTCCTTTGAAAAATCAAGTCCTACTGCTACTTTGAGAGAGGCGAAAAACAGAGGAATGGGAATATTCTTGATAGCTGTGTGACTGTGCAAGACTGAATCCAAATGGGATCCTTGATTCTGCTCCCAAGGTTTCCTGCAATCCTTGCATATCATTTACTGTAGTTTACCTGCGTGACAAAGTCCTCTGTGACCAATCTGTCTGTAAACCTCAAAAAAGAGCATTACTTCAGTATTGTGCCACCCCTTGCTTTCCTTGTCTTTCAACAACTAACCCAAGGAGACCGCAGTTTAAACACAACCTATCCCCAAATGAACAATTAAACCCCTCACCGTTTCCCATTGGAAGACAGACGCACAAAGACCTTATCAGTGTCCGGCACCACTTTCTGTATGAACACCTGCTGGTCATCCCGTTCTCCATACGGTCCTATCGGTGAATCAAGTGGAATTTCATTACAATAGGATGCCCTCAACATAGAATATAAAATAAAAAAGCGTTTTGTTTGGAAAAAATTTTGTGTGCGAGATTACACACAGAGCTCACCAATGTCATTGCCGGCGCTGCAGCCCGCGTGCCCATCAGTGTCCTCCAGGGACAGGATCTTGAAAGAGGTGAGAGGGGTGGAGCCGGGCTGGGTGGATATCATGCCTCTAAATCGGGTCACAGTCCAGGTCCGGACGTGATTATTGTCAGCGCACACTGCAAACACACAGACCGGGGAAACAGGGCTCCATTACTCCACAGTTAAGAGATGTTCTTTTAATTCTATTTGCACCCCGTCGACAACGATGTATAAACCTAACAAGAAACAACATTGGTTTCCAGAGGGAAGAGGTTAATTAGCAGAACGAAAGACTGCAGGCGCATACTAGCTTGCCTCCTTTTGTTGTAAACAGGCACAAACACAAAAGGGCAAACTTGACAGACGCTACCTATGGTATGTGCCTGGAAGCTACCTGTACTGTGTCTTGTGGTTATCACCCAATCCTCAAATGCTAAAGTATCGTTACACAATGATCAGAAGAGGGCGGCTCGGAAGTAGATGACCACGGAAGTCCTCCTGGTTGTCTGTGGATCAGTAAGCAGAGCTCAGGGGGCTGCTGGACCGTACGTACCCGAGATGAGGTGCTTCTCGGACAGCATGATCTTGGTGACGGGGCTGCGGTGCACAGAGAAGGTCTGGAAAAGCTGCGGTCCTGAGCCCACCGTCTCGGGGTGCTGCACAATCACACGGACCATCCCGGAGCTGGTACCGTACGCAATCTCGATCCAGTTCCCACTGTCGCCTGCCAGCACATAACAGAAGCAACATTACATACATATATATATACACACACACTCCTATTATGCAAAGAACAGTCACAAAAGCAATAGCACTGTCAGCCATTCTGGAGAACATCCTGCTAATTTTCTTTTTGTCCAGCTCCGTGAATAGGAATGCTGTGGCCATACTTGTTTTGGGCGTGAGGTAGACACTGAGGGCAGTGATGGCATCTTCAGAGGGGTCCCTGTACAGCTCAGTCACCAGGAGGTCATTGTCCTTCATTCTCAAGGGAAACTTCTGCACATCTGCCAGGAGGGAGGAGGAACACAAACAGCGTCAGCTACCTGCCTTTCAGATGGAATGCACCTGGCAATCTGTATAGGCAGTTGCAAGACTATGCACTACAGCTAGGGTAAAAGCATTTTGCCTCTATACAGAATTAACTCATTTTGCTTCATAAAGTCAAATTAAACCTGCAGAACAATGTTACTTTAACATATTGCACTGCACCGTCTTTAAAACACTGGCCATGTGTGTATCTGAAAGGAAGACTGCACTTACCTATATAATAAATCGATCCATTATTACACCCCAACAGGAGAAAGGAGCCAGCTGTGTCGTAACTGTTTATAGGCACCACATCCTGGTTCTATAAGGAGAACATTAAATAATTATAATATAGTATAGAGTAGCACTTAATATATATATATATTATTTGGGGTTAGCTTTTGTTAAAAATATAACCGTCTCTTGTCAATATAACAGAGAAGCATTTGGTGAATACAAAGCTGCACCTTTACCTGCCAGTGTTTGGTCACTGCGTTCCAGACACCCACTTTCCCCGTGTGGCTGGTAGCAATCAGCTGGTTGCCCACGAAGAAGAGGGCTTCCGCGGGTACATTCAGACTGAACACCCCTGGGGTGAAGAAAAGAACCACAGTACTCACAAACAGACCATCTTAACCAAGATTCACACTCAGAACCCTCAGCAGTCCCTCATCCACCACTTTAAATAAAATGCACACCAGTGACAAAAGACGTTGGAGCACTTCTTCGAATCCTTTAAAAAGTCTGGTGAAGCTAGTTGAACATGATAACACTGTACAGCTATGGCCAAAAGTTTTGAACTAATTTTAAAGTCAAATGAAACCTGCTGAATAATGTTACGTTAACATATTGAATTACACACTGCTTAATGAAAAACTGACATATTGAAAAATACATGAAAGACTACTGTACTATTATTATGGCTTCCGGTAGACTTTTGCAATATCATTCTAATTATGTCACAATCTTAAAATTCTAGGTGATGCAAAACTTTTGGCAAATTAGTCAGGAATTAGTCACCAATTTCTGGAAGAATGCATCAGACACAGCACTGGTGTGTGTAATGGAGGACCCTGATGCTTCTCAAATGCCTGCTGTTTTACAAATATTTTACACCCTTTGCATGCAAAGCTTAGTTGCTGACTTATCTGTGTGTCAGCATGGTCTTGACCAGACAACTCTTATTTGCACCAGGTCAGCTCAGGTCAGTTTTATAGACACTTTCAGGCAATAGAACATTATTTCCCACATAGCAGCCAGAGCTCATCATACTGAGCTGTACAATCATCGTTTTGTACTTTATCATAATCTTTTTAGTAACCCTCTGCAGGCTGCAAACTGACCGATCTCAGTTCCGTTGCCATCGGTCTGGATCGCCCACAGGATGATCTCGCTGCAGGACGCCACGGCAACCATCTTGTCATTGTCCCCCAGCGAGCCGCCCATCACCCTGGCGTTGAGTGCCACCCTGTCGATCATCCTCTCCAGCCAGGGGCTGGTGAACACCAGCTGCCAGCCGGAGGACTCCTTCACCCTGCAAACCACAAGAGAACACTCCCATCATCACGTACTGCCCGGGCAGGGCGCGGCTGTTTCAAAGTAAACAATGCCGACAGGCGGTTTAACGCAGAGGGTCAACAGCACTTCAGGAGCTTGGGAGGCTGTAACTACTTTGCTCGGTAAATGTTATTCACAACATAACACAATGGAAAATGCTCCAAGTGTCACTGCAGGGCAATATTGAGATCTAACATTGCTACGGCTTTTGCTACCTGCTCAGTGAACAAGTACTGATTAGGGTCTAAACTGTGCATTGTTTAACATGGTACTAAAAATGATATCTAACTCCTTTTGGGTGCTGTACATGGCAGAACACATCGTAAATGTATTGGTTTTGTCATGCCCAATTTTATACTGTACCCATTTGTCGTTACCTGTAACAAACCACAAACTGGGCGTAAGCCACTGCAATCCAGTTGTGGTGGCCACACACTATCCTGACCATGCCCGGGTCAGAGGACTGCCCTAAAAAAAACAGAAAAAAATAAATATGGAGTTGAGGACAAGTGCTTTATCTAGTCATGGGTACAAGGATGCAAGTCACATTTCCTTACAAAACCTTACAAAACTACATGACAATTTCAATAATACTATATTAGCAGCAAAGGACTGAGTTGCAGGATGAAGTTAATGGGTTGTTCTGTTTCTTCTTAGTTTCATATCATAAAAACAGTTTTATTCCTTTCTGAAAGTCTGCACTTTTCAGCCGTTTGTTTATTCTGACACGATTGTAAAGCATCAAGTATACAAACGTTTTGGCTAGTGTCTTCATCAGTGCTTAGACTCTGCTGAGCATAGATAACTCAAGGTGACCGAAATAAAGACAACAGGCGGAAAACAGGGCACAACTGCAGTAGATGTAAATTTAATACCCTTGAGTAAATTGAGAAATCTACATTTAGAAAATGATAAAAAGATCAGTGTAATGGAACAGTGTTTAGAAGCCATTCAATTTAAAAGTTTTAAATTAAAACACAAGAAGTTGTTGACTGGAAGTACCGTTGGGTCTCTCCTCCAGCGCCCTGCCCAGTATGCCCGCGTTCCCCAGGTTGGGTGGCATTGTGTTGCTCCTCCGCACTGGAGCCCTCCCGATCGAACCCGGTCGCCCGCTCACAAAATGGGGGCCAGCCACGCTGTGTCGATTTATCCGCTTGGCTGGGTACACTGCAAATAAACAAACCGCACAAAAACAGCTGCAAGATTTATACAGAGTTTCAATTTATTACCATTTTGAGTACCTTGACAAATACGGCAAGAATCTTTAACGCTTTACTTAGCAGCGATTAACTGAACTTTGCAGCAATTGTCAGAATGAGCTGGCACTTCTACAAAACACCAGAGGGGTGGGTATGATCAAGAATGTCAAATCACTCCACATGACAGGGCAGCGTCACTCGCGATTTTCCACACCAGGAAGGGAGACTCCGACACAGAAGTTGCAGTTTCAAAACGCACTTTAATTACTAAACAAAGACACAAAACACTAAACAAAACCTGAGCAAAACACATTAAGAAAATTACATACAAACAAAAGGTCTACACAAGAACAGTCACAAACGTAAACACAGCAACACGACACGAACTCCCTTACACCAATATTAATGATACTAGTCACTCTAACATCCACCCCCCCCCCACTACCTTACTAAATCTGTCTTGCCTGCCTTTGGTATGTATGATGAGTAATTGTATGTATTGCAACCTGTTATTCATACCAGCATAATTACAAAGGAAAACCAATAAGCCATGAGTCTTACCTGGAGGAGGTAGATAGCCATTGAACAGAACACTCCCACAAGACGACTTCTCCAACTCATCACACAGCTGAAGTTTTCGAACTGAAAGGGGATCGGAAGGGGGAGGGGTGGTTTAACAGGTTTAGTCAATTCCAATAATAATAAATCTTATTCAAAACAGCCAATTGAGTCACTCATTTTAGAGTCCCTTACCCAATGGAGTGATTCCATAGAACTCAGCTTCATGCATCAACAAGCGAACATTGATGTTCCTATTGAGAGGATGAAGAAATAATAATCGATTCTTAAAACGTCTGCCTGCTATGCCGGGACATGCCTTCTCTTGTGTAAGGGATTAACCCTTTCAGTCCTGAACTACTTTTGTCAAGCTAACTTCTTAATCGATTATACATGTGAACGGGACAACTATTATTTTTTTTACATATATTTCTACATGACCTCAGAGTCCCGTGAGGTTCCAACGTGATTTCCGACCACATGCGTTGGCATACGGCGCTAAGATCACGTGGGGCCTTTAAGGGGTTAAAGGGTGACCAAAGCCAAGACATTTGGGGAATATACAAACCCTCTGCACTAACCGAGTCTGATGACATAGAGAGTATTAGGGAATAATGTAGTAAACCTTGAAGTAATTTTATTTTGAGGTACAATCGAACATGAATGCAGGACCCCTGATCTTAAATACCTGGGGTGCAGCTCTTTGGTGCGAAGGAAGTTTAAGATGGTGGCAAACACCGTGGGATCCCGGTCAATAAAAATCTAGGGCAAACAAAAATAAGAATTCAATAACTGAAAAAACATTTCATCCAGTCAACGTGTCCTCTTAGAAGCCGACCCAACCAAAGTTTTAAAAACCATAATAAATCTGATTTGACTTAATTACAAGATTACTGCTCCCCTTTTTAATTTGAATGTCAACTGAGGATGCTTTGAAGACAAAAGACAGTTTCTATAAAGGCCACATTTCAAACAAACATCCCAAACAAAATGGAACAAAGAAATGCACTTACTGCACCAGTTTCATCTTTCAAGGTGGAGATCCTGCCACTCAGAAGACTTTGGGTTTAAAAGAAAAGACTGAGTATTAAAATACTTAATTTGGTACACTTATCAACTGCATAGTTGTTTACCTTAGACTAATAAGACTCCTGCTGTACAGCAGTTTGATCCATTCCTGGTTTTACTATGAGTTTAATAAGACACACCTGAGCTTGTTACCTAGACACACTGTGGCTGATCAAGCTTCTAGTAAAACCTGGCAGTTGATCCCAGCAAGCTTGATCGGCCGCAGTGTACCGGTAACCAGCTCATGTGTGTCTTATTAAACTCATAGTAAAACCAGGAATGGATCAAACTCCCACGCAATGGGAGTCTCATTTGCATCCCTGAAATATTACTATTCGAATTGCTTGAGAACACAGATTCACAATGTTCCTATGACAGTTAAATACTGACCTTGAAAAAAAGGAATCTGGGACCCACGTTAGGGTCTGTCTTGAAGTGCTAAACCTTAAAAAAAAAGATAAAAAAAAAAAAAACAGCTGGATTTATTTACCGTGTTTTCAAGGACAGCTATAGGGACCCTATCTATTGCCCAGGGCCATTCACAGCCTGCTCATAAAATTGAAATGCTCAGTTTATTTCAAAACAGGCAATTACTAAGCAAAGATTTTTAAAAGCATATTTCAGAATCATACTGTGTAGCGCAAGTCCTTTATGATTTTGCTGCAGTTCAGTTTCATGATTTATTTCACGTTGACCGTAGTGAGGTGCATTTGTCCAAGACTTCACTTGAACCTCACACTCAAACAATCTAATGAATGTACCTTCGTCAGGGCTGCAGAAAAGTTGCACGCAGGCGCCAAAGGATTTGGTCAGGACCCTAAGATTTTTTTCTAGCTTTTTTGGGAAGCGACAGGAGCATTATCATGTCAGCACCAGATGCAGCAGGAAACCCCCTTCTTTTTGTTTTTTTTTTTTTTGCACAGCTAATCAAATGTGAACTTATTTGGGTCCGAAAGGTTTGGAATTTCTGGAAGGTTTGGTGACCTGAAGATTCTGCTACCCTTGCCTTCATCCGAGTCAAAATGAAGAAATAAATCTATATACAGACTTTGAATCTTTGCTCTGAAATCTTGAACTGTCTTGAGTCTAACCCAACCTGTAATCGAGATAATCCTCATCACAAGAATATGATTGTTGATTGTTTCCACAGACAACAGAGCCATCCCAAAATATTGACGCTTTCCGTTTGAAATACAGTTAACTGAAGTGCTCCTAGAACAAGTCACAAAAGGAGATCTCTACACTTGGAAGGAGCCCAGAGACACAGATGTCTTTAAATGGAGTTTGTCAGAAGGACTTTCTTTACTGTACTAAGTAGAAACGCATCAACTTTTCACAAGTTTTCAATCTCTGCAACACACGTGGAAGTCTTTCTCCAGCTCTGGGATAGGCGTGTGGGAGGCATCAAGGTGGATTGTCTTGCACGTAAATGCTCCTCATAACACAGCTAAAATGATTTAAGTCATTGATTCAAAACAGCGAGCCTCAGCAACCACGTTACCAAAGTGCAGGACCGGGATACAATGGTATGGTAAAGTAACACTAATGATATCTTTCAATGTATTAAACTAAGCATATGTGTCTGTGTTATATTACGCATTTTACAGTCAGGATATACAGTTACTGATATTTTTACTAATATTGTCTTCCAACGCACTCAACACATGGTATACCATAAACTACAGACCGATATAACGCAGGAGACCAAACTAAACAGTTCATACGCGATCACTACTTATTAACGCCTACAGCAGTAATCCCTGCAGACAGATCGCACGCAGGGTACAAAAGATTAATGATAATTGTTGCAAGTACGGTACCATACCTTTCTCCTCCTACGTTCAAATGTATTATTTCTCCTGTTCGAGCCATGTTTTTAAATTATGTGCGAGTCATTCCTGCTCACTTTTCATTAGATGTTTTATTATTATTAAAGAAAACTTTTTTTTTTTTTTTTTTTAAAGAATAACAAAATAATAATAATAATAATAATAATAATAATAAAATAATAGTACAACCACCCGTTCTGGCTTCCTCAAAGTACACAAGTTAAAAAAATAAAAAACCCATCCCTTGAGCCCCGCTGTGATTGGTGGCAAGCCAGGCGCTTGAGCAATTGCTGTTGGTTCCGATGCGCTGTCAATCAAGCGGTTTCCGCCTTCCCTTCCTGTCCTGACATTCTTATTGTTGTCGACAGGAAACGTTGCATATTATTTTATTTTTCTTTCATTTATTTGTGTATGTATTTATTGAGATTAAACTACTGTACTAACCAATCCATGAAGCACAAGTTTGTGGTCGGTGTGTCTAATTCAGTACCGGTACAATCCTGCTGTATTCAGCATGGCTATAAAATGCTCTGTACAATCCCTGCAATACAATACAATACTGTACACAATTAGGAAAAAGCGCCTCTCCTGATACATGTAGCGCAGATGGGCGCAGTTCTGCATAGATCTGCATAGATCTGCATAGATCTGCATAGATCTGCACAGATCTGCACAGAATCGCAGGGATGCGCGTTCTTCCAGGGCTGCTGCGTGACGTCACTCGACTGCACTCACAGAAATCTGCAGATTCTGCACAGCCCAGCGCAGCTTTGTAAAGTAACTGCGGGAGGCTGGCTGCGTCTGTGAACCACAGAGCCGATGCAGAGTGACCTGCAAGTCGACATGCAAATAAGCACAAAAACTACTGCTGCTGCCCACTTTGCAAGTAGCGGCGAACTACATCTTATCATAAGAACACAAGAAAGTTTACAGACGAGAGGAGGCCATTCGGCCTATCTTGCTTGCTTGGTTGTTTGTAGCTGATTGATCCCAGAATCTCTAAGCTATTTCTCGAAGGATCCCAGGGGTCAGCTTCAACAACATTACTGGGGAGTTGGATCCAGACAATGTTTTATATTGGCCCTATTCACAAAATTTCAGGAACTATTATAAGGAATTTGAGTGTTACAAATATTCTTAGGATAAACACTGCTTGGATAACTAACTAAGTTCTAACCTCTTCTAAAACAGTTGTTTCGTGAATCACAGACTTATTCTTATTAATCAAAATGGCCTTGTAAAGATTGCTTAAACAGTCCTTAAGTTTTAGATACAGCAGTGTGCAAATGTATTAGAACACCCAGTGCTTCTGTAGTTTTGATTTGCTGTGCCACTGTAACTGAAAACTGAAAATCTGTCAAAATAGGCAGATTAGTCACTGTTTAATTGTTTAATTCAATTGAAGACTTTAACAGACCACACATGCAATTAATTTAAAATAGTAAGAGAAAGGGAAACTATAGCCACAAATTGTAAGGAGACTTTTTAGAAGGTATTTAAGATGCCTAATTAAAGCACAAAGCGGTCTAACATCTCCACACAGGAGCGCCTGCTGTTTATTGTGCGACGGGCGGGTTAAGCATTTTCACATCAAATTAGCCATTAAGAGTAAACACCAATATAAACAATATTGAATTTATTAATGATGGCTGATCACTTTTAAACATCCTCTGTTTACATTTGCCTGGATTATCTATCTATACAGAGTCAGTTTTGTTCTAAAATGAGAAACTTGGGGGTCATTTTTGACCCTAGCTTAACCTTTGAGCCGCATGTTCGGAATATTACCAAGTTGTCCTTTTTCCATCTAAAGAACATTGCTCGGCTGCACCCTGTCTTTTCACTGTCTGCTGCAGAAAAGCTTGTTCATGCGTTTGTATCCTCCAGGCTTGACTATTGTAATGCCTTACTTACTGGGGTGTCAAAGAATACCCTTCAAAAGCTCCAGTATGTTCAGAATTCTGCCACTAGGGTGCTGACGATGTCTCGCTGTGGGGGTCACATGACCCCCATACTGAAATCATTACACTGGTTGCCAGTCAAATACTGCATTGACTACAAAGTACTGCTGCTGACTTTCAAAGCCAATAGAGGTTCCTCTCCCTCTTGCATTTCTGAGTTATTTATCACCTGCACTCCCAGTTGTGCTTTGCAATCCTCCGATGCCGGCCTTATGGTTGTTCCCGTGACTAAACTGCGTACAGTGGGTGACCGGACTTTTCCCTCCTACGCTCCTAAGCTGTGGAACACTCTTCCTTCTGAGAGCCATGACTCTGAGTCTCTGTCTATTTTTAAATCCCGCCTCAAAACTCATTTGTTTAAATTGTTATTCTTATGACTTTTACTGTCATGTATTTTTAACACCAGCTGTTTTAATATATTTTGTAGTTTGTTTCATATTTTTTTTTCTGTTTTTTTCACTTTTGTTAAGTGCCTTGCAATATTTATTTATGAAAGGCGCTATATAAAAAAATATTATTATTATTATGTATTATTATTATTATTATTATTAATAATAATTGATTGATATAAACTTTATTGTAACGTTATAAATCACTTATCGTGGATTTATGTTTGTTTAAAAAATTGATTTATATATTTAATATAGCGTTGATAAGGCTGTTCACGGCTTATATATATATATATATATATATATATATATATATATATATATATATATATATATATAGATGACTTATTAACTACAGGAGGGTTATTTTACTGTTTTTTAAAATTATGTTTCTCTCTAATGATTTTAATAGAGTGATTCACCTTGTAGCTGAGCTTAAGCAAAATTGAACAGTATTTTGTCAAGGTTAATACACTGTGGTGTGTTCCTGTTTTTCTGAAGTAAAAGAGGAACAGTGTGACATTGCAGAATGGTAAACACAAACCACCCTCATATTTCATTTGTCAAGCACATCTTAGGAAACTTTGAGCCATATTTGCAAAGTGTTTGCTCCAGTCTGTAATTTTTTGCAAGAGGTAAAAACAGCTGTTACTTTTACAGAACTAAAAGCAAACAGCTACATTGTGCATTTGCAGTTCTCTTCAGCACTCTCAATGTGTTTTGCATTAATATATCATTAACATGTTTTTTTTCTCATTTTAAAAAACAAAAAAGGAAGTTAAAAAGAATGGAGAATACACTTTGAGAATCAAACCCAAGATGTCCTATTCATTTTTTTGTTTGTTTGTTTAAGTTTTAAGGACTAATTTGTTTTTTTGTTTTGTTTTGTTTTTCTCTTTCTAGTCAGTGAAACACAGGTTTGAAAAATGAACTTCTATGCCCTCTAAAAACAATTAATCAAAAGGGCTTTCATAAATCGGTCCTTAAAGACGATGAATAGCGTGCAGTTCAAAGGGGTTTTGTGTTTGATAATTACGTCAATGTGAAAATGCATTATAGTATTCATGAGTAGAGGCAGCCCTACATCCACAACTACAGCCTGAAGATGCTCCCAGCAAACTTTTCAAGGCTGTTAGCCAATCACAGCTCTTTATTGTATGCTGGCCCAATACGATTCCACATGGTGTCCAGTTACAGTAGCCCACATACATTGGTTGTGGTGGCAAAATATATAGTAGGGAGTGGTGCCCCATTGCTTAGAGCAGATCTACAATGGAGCAGCTGGAGCTACAGCAAGCCTACAGAGTGGTAATATCTATACCTTTAAAAGAGTTTTCCTTTTGGTGTATGCTTTAGTTGAATACTACTGCTGGTGAAATCGTACCTATTTTTATTTTGTGGCAAAACCTTTACTTAAAGACGTACTAATTTGACTGGATTTGTAAACATTCATATAGTTTTAATGCATATTGTTTGGCAAAGGTGATGGTGGTGGAGGTGGGGGGGTGTGTGTCTATAAATCAGTGTAATGAATTTAACCAGAGTTTGAAAAAATAACAAGTATTTCAGATAGCAAAAACTTATATAAGGAGTTTTAATAAGGAATTTGATCACCCACAACTGGGTTGACCAAAGCACATTTGTGGAACAAAATGTCCTTTATAACCAATGTAACAAATGATGTTGGTCACATGGATAAGGCATATATTAAAGTGCTTATACATGCATGCCTAATACATGAGATCAACATCGTGTGTTACAAAGGAACATGGAATGAATACAGGTAATTCAACCCACGTGAAATAACAGGGGCTGTATTCAGAATGTCTTCAGAACTCAGAGGAAGTGCACGAGATATTCAGGTGTTAGTTCTCTGTTGTTCAGCAGGAATTCATTGTTGCTTTATAGCTGGGGCAGACCCCAATCACAGCTAGCCTGCGGGGTGCACAAACTTACTCACTGTCCTTTCAGTAAGACTTTTGTCAGCCTTCACACAATCTCCGTTACAATGGTGTTGTCTACTACCACTCATTTACTCTGTGGCTGCACTGTACCATCCGAACTGATCCAACTGCCAGCCACTCCCCCAATGATCCAGAAAAGGTGTAAAATCCCAGATTCCTATCCAGTCTAAGGAATACATCCTTGCATAAGCATTGGCCCTCCATGACACTACCAATGACTGGCAACATAATGAATTTGGAATGAATAAGGTTCTGGTTTTCCGATTGGTACAATAATCCACAATAATAACAATTGCTCTGTAAAGTCAACATTTCTGTGTGGATTTATTTATGTTCATGTGTATTAATCCATATGAGCATATTTTTCTTTACAGATTTAGAGCTTGCAGGCGTGTTATAATTGCAATATGTCATATTGTGTCCAGATGTAATCCACTGCAGTGAACACACATTTGGCCAATAGTTTCCCTCATGGGCAAATGTAGGCAAATTGTTCCCCCCAGTGTAAATGTGTAACATGGGGCCATATATGTTTAATAGCAATTTCTGAGTTAATTACTACTTTATGTGTGTGTGTGTAAGATGTCTTTTATTACAAGGGACTAATTTTGATTCGTTTTGCTTCTCACCCAAATTGTACTTGATGACTATACATAATTCACAAATATATCCAGTACTTAACTGGACAGGACATAGTTCCCTTTCTAAAATGACTAAACCTATTCTGATTACATTTCTCATATTTTTTTTCTTCCTTTTTTCCTCCCTTGCAGGCTGCCGGCATTAATTTAAGCAACTCCACTTTGCAGTGCAATTTTGAAAACTGTTCCGTTTCCAACGAATACGAGACCTATCTCTTCCCCACTTTCTATGGGATCACCTTCTCAGTGGGGCTGGTGGGGAACCTGATCAGCTTGGGGGTGATCGTGCATCTCCTGAGGAACCACAATGTCCTGGGAGTCTACCTGCTGAACCTCTGCTTCTCTGACCTTGTGTACATCAGCACCCTGCCCGTGTGGGCTGCCTACACCCACAACCCAGAGGGCTGGACCTTCGGAATAACCGCCTGCGACTTCGTCGGCTTCTTCTTCAGCACCAACATCTACACCACCATTGCGTTCCTCAGCTGCATCTCCATGGACCGGTTCCTAGCTGTGGTCTACCCGTTGCGCTCTAGAAGTCTCCGGACTATGAAAGTGGCCATCCTAGTGTGTGTGGTGGTTTGGCTGATCATTCTGGGTTCCCATTCGGTTCTCTTGAGCCATCAGGAACTCTTCGTGGAGGCCCATGGCATCAAGCTCTGCTACGAGAAGTATCCCATGGAGTCCTGGTTGGCCCAGCTGAACTATTTCCGTGTCTTCGTGGTCTTCCTCGTCCCCTTGGTCCTCTTGTTGGTATCCTACAGTATGACCATCAAGGTTATCCACCAGAGTTATTCGCTGGATGTGAGGAGGAAACGGAAGATCACTGGGCTCCTGCTCAGCATGATAGCCATCTTTGTGGTGTCCTACCTGCCCTACCACGTCATCCTCTTGGTCCAGTCCTACCTCAATTATTCTGAAGACTGCTCCTGCGAGGTGTATTACAGGTTCCGGACAGCCTACAGGATCATCTTTGCTTTCACCAGCATCTCCAGCGCCTTGGACCCTATTCTGAACATTTTCGTCAGCAACAGCGTCAAGCAGGACATCACGAAAGACATTGTCGCCATCCGGCATTGGGCAGCCAAGTTGTTCTCTTCGGACTGCCTGAAACCCCCAAGAAAAAAGTTCTTGAAAACCATAACGGAAAGAGTCAGTGAGGACAACTATCTCAGGAACCACAGCCCCGTGGGTCAACAGGAGAATGGACAGATCAGTCAAGACGTACCTCACCTGTCTTTGAGTTAAGTTTCTTTCTTCTTGTTAGCAGGTTCTCTTTGCAGTGGAAATCTCTGGGTTTATTATGATGTTTTTACTTTGAGATTCATATATTTCCCAACAGGTAACAAACAATATTGTTTATAATAAACTGTACTGTTTCGTGGTATCTCTCCACAAAAGTGATCAGGGAGACCATGCTTAATGTTCATACTTTGAGCACCTGCAAAGAACCGAAATTCAATGCAAGAAAAAAAAAAGGGCTTAACAAGATGGGGCAGGTGAGGGTGTTATGCAAATAAGTTAAGAAAATGTTTTAAAGTCTTAAACCTTGAAACTCAAATGGCTGCAAAGACTGAGAAATGCAAGAAGGATTGAGCCAACAATGCTGGCTTGAACTATTACAGCAAAACCGTCAAGCCGAAACAAGCAGACACCTGAACATCACATTGGTCACCTCAGCTTGTCTGTAGCCAGATATGTTGATGCAGTTCTGTCCTGTTTTTTCGTACAGCATTTAAGTGTTGTTGTGATTTGAAACACTGTTCCTTAAACAAGTTATGGGGCATTTTGCCCTTTGACTGTAACGTTTACACAACAGAGCACCTCAGTGAATTTTCAAAGCAAACTGATTTGAACTTCATTTGTGTTAAATGAGATGATGACTGATGTCTGCAATCTCTGTTATAAATCAAGAAATGACACAGGTGTTGGAGAAAGAGCTTGCCTTTAAATGTTACAAAATTCCACGGTTTACCCCAGTAAATCTGCATGCTAATTTTTTAGTTTCTTATATGCTGTTCTAGTGGGACTGGAACAATTTTTAAAGTGGGGGTGCTGAAAGCCATTGAACAGAACTGTAACCCCTGTACATGATGGAAGCCATGCAAAGCCAGGGGGTGCTGCCGAACCCCCAGCACCCCTAGTTCCAGCGCCCTTGTGTTGTGTGGTACCGTTTGTTCGCCATTTAAATATTTACTATAATTTTCTTATTTGGTAACATTTTTAATTAAGCCCTGTTAGTTCGTGTGAATTTACAGCTATGGACATTTTGCAACATTTAGAATATTAGAATTGAGACATTACAAAAAAAATATATACTGTCTACCAGAAGCCATAACAGTGGTTATGTTAGATTTCACAGTACAGTATGTCATGTTAGATTTCAAAATGCCACATTTTTCAATTTGTCAGTTTTTCGTTCAGTATATGGAAAACTACAAAGCGCTATGCAATTGTCAGCAGGTTTCATTCGACTTTATGAAGTCAGTTAATTGTACAATTGTTAATTGTTAATTGTACAGGATGATGCAAAACTTTTGGCCAGAGCTGTAGGCTAAATCAGATAAAGTATCTATAAAGATGTAGGACCATAGGGATCTGTCACAAGGTCATAGATTTATTTTATTTTAATGCCAATACTCTGCTGTGCACTAGATACTGTTGACAATTATTAATATATCAAGCCTTATTTGAAAGCCATGGTTTTGTAAAGTAAATATGTCAATATACTGATTTGTATTGTTTTTGTAAATCTTTTGAAGCTGTGCTGTATCTTTTTTCCTAATACTTTATTATTATTATTATTATTATTATTATTATTATTATTATTATTATTATTATTATGTGGTTTGGTGGTTATGAATTTAAAAAGGCGTTTTGAATTAAAAATTGTCATGTTGAGAAGGTTTGTTTACACAAAAGCATGTGCTACATATTATATTGCAATTTTTTGTTTTACCCGTTCCAGATTTTAATACTGTATTAGCTTGATTAGCCCCAGTGTATAGGTAACAATCTCAGGTGTGTCTTATTAAACTCATAGTAAAACCAGGAATGGGTCAAACTGCTATGCAACGGGAGCCTTATTCGTTGCTGCAAAATTAGTTTCAACACTGTGAATAAATGTTGTTGCTATATCCCATTCATGGCAAAGTATTTACAAAACAGAGGTGAGGGGATAAATATGGAGGCCCTACCACTGGCTTTACTTTACACAAAACACACGAACATTCAGAAGCTGACGAGATCGTTGGAGTTTTGCACTCCCATGGGTCGAGAAGGGAAAATGGGGAATAGTACACCTCGTCCTACTGCAGTGCCATCTAGTGGTCAGACTACTCAGTAACATTCATTTATTTAGCTGCAATTCTATAGGCCAATTTAGAATGCCCATTTACCCAATCCCTCCCCCACCAAGATTTTCTCCCCAAATTAGAATAGCCAATAATTATTTTCTCCTCTCACCGCTGCAATTCCCCACACAGCTCAGGTGAAGTGAAGGTGGGCCAATCCCATAACTAAGCCAGATTCCTCTTCGATACCCAGGAAGAGGGGTGGTCAGAGTGCTGCCAGCTTGTGGAGGACAAAGGGTTAGCATTGTCTGTCAGGGGTCATTGGCGCCTGGCCGTCAGAGTCCGCTGCAGCGCGATGAGGAGAAACAGCACCCTCAGGAATCCCCAGCGAAGACCAGTCACTTCTCACAGCCAGGACACGAACCTGCGCTCCCCTGACTCTACGACTCACCCTCCACACACCGCTGCCGTGCCTTTACCAAGGAAGACTCTCGGGGATTCCCGCATGTGAGTCTTTAGTACTTCTGACCAAGGTGGGTTGTTGAAGGGACCATTCAAATTGATAAAAGGAAAAATAATCCACACACTCTTTTTTTAACATATCACAACTCTTATTTATCAATTCACAGAGATAACTGTACATGGCAAGTTCTGGTTGCAGGTTTGTATTATTTTATACATTGGTTTGTCAGTCAATCTTATTTCCAATTACTAACATGTTTAACCCCAACCAGATAACTGTAGTGATTGTATAGCTGAGTGATAAAACCATTTTGTTTGTTTGTTTGTTTGTTAAAAACCATGCACAGCTGTTTAATTTGTAGGGAGTACATACTACAGCATGCAACTTCAATATATATATATATATATATATATATATATATATATATATATATATACATATATACAGTGGGTGTTTATTTATTTATGTATTTATTTTACAAATAAACATAACATTTGTTAAAATCGCAATTTTTGTTTTATGTTTATAGGAGAAAAAAAAGAATCGTTTACAGAAAATATTTTAAGCAATAACAAGCGTTTGCGCTTTGCAACACATCAGCGGGTTGTACTTGGTCGCTGTGTAGCAGGGGGCAGTTGCAGAGATTCGTTAAAATAACCAGATTCTTTTTTTTGGGAGGGGGATCAAAAATCAAAAAAGTGTTTATTTTAAACGGCTCAACCAAAATTGAAACCGGTAACCGGTACAAATATATATATATATATATATATATATATATATATATATATATATATATATATATATATATATATATATAAATATATAGAGACAAACTAATCAATCGTTTTTTTTGTTGTTTGTTTGTTTGTTTTTGCTTAATCTTCTATCTTAATCTTAAACTTGCTTGGACTATGGGTTAAATAGGTATACAGCACATTCGAACAGCTATAGTATAGGAGGGTGCAAATTAAATCTTTAAGCTCTGTTCTAGCAAGCAAAACAGAACAGTAATATTTTAATCCTATTAAAATAAATAAATAATAATAAAATACTGTTTGTCGATATTTTGGTTACCCTGACATCTGGTGGCAGAAATCAGAATTACAGCTTACCACCTGGGGTGACGTCAACGAGACTTCAGGTGTGCTGCCTAATCATAATAATGCGTATGTCTTTGGGTATTCGACCAAGAAAAACGAATTTATTATTGCCTATGGCGCTAATCAACCAGCCTAGAGCCTAAGTGCTAGCATTCAGCACGATCTTCTGGAAAACGTGATTGAATAGTGGAATTAATGCTCATAACTACTGTTGAATATGCTTGCGGTGTATGTCTAATATACAATGGTACCTCAGTCACATCTCGACCCTGCTACAGAGTTACGCAGCAGGTATCAGCACTGTGCAATGGAGTGCGCGTGTAGTGCAAATAAAAATGGCATAACACACATATAGTATATATATATATATATATATATATATATATATATATATATATATATATATATATATATATATATATATTATTATTCAGTTATCAATACAGAAGGAATAATAAAGTTATGTCCTTATTATTGATGTATTGTCTTATGACACATTTTTAAAGAAAAAGTGGTTCTACTACATAACAAATACTGTGTAAAAAAATATTCTTTTCACCAACATTATAAAACAAAGGATTTTAATTTATTATTATTATTATTATTATTATTATTATTATTATTATTATTATTATTATTATTATTATTATTTTCAAACGTAAAAAAAAAAAAAAAAAAAGACCAACCCTTATTATGGATGTATCATTTGCTTTAGGCATGAATTTGTGGAGAATGTATTTTCAATATTGTTAGTTGGCTGTGTGTGGTGGTCTGTTATTTACAGACTAAGTGAAGGGGCTGGTGGCTCACGTTACATTACTTAAAAGAACACAAGTTACAGTTTCAACATCAGCTCAGCTTCCTTCTATGCTATTAACCCATTAAGTGCCAAGGCTACTTTGTAATTTTTTGAAGCATGTTTAACTGGCGTCTCACCTCTTCAATGTTCTCTTGAACTATAATGTGATGATAACTTACATCAAATTTTGTTAACCGCAAAGTCTGCGTGTAGCTGTTAATTCTACAAATACAGCCTTTCAGATGCTTTTATGACGCCTCAATATAAAGTAAGGAGACGCTGAAGCCTAAAATTGATACATATCTTGAGATTTATGTTCCTGGCCAACTCTTCAAAGCTTTTTGTAAAAGAAATCTGAGTACACGATAAGCATACCCGGCGACTGTATATATATATATATATATATATATATATATCTCCTCTCTCTCTCTCTCTCTCTCTCTCTCTCTCTCTCTCTCTCTCTCTCTCTCTCTCTCTCTCTCTCTCTCTCTCTCTCTCTCTCTCTCTCTCTCTCTCTCTCTCTCTCTCTCTCTCTATATATATATATATATATATATATATATATATATATATATATATATATATACCATTCCAAATATTAGCTGTGCTGTGCAATAGTGCAAGAGAAGTCTCGTAATTGTTAGAATGTAATGTACACCTGTGAATTCCATGCACGTCTGCACCATTTCTTCCCCCCATTTTAATTTATGTAATATAACGTTTTATAATGATCTGGCGCGTAACACATCCCCTGTTCATTGCGTATACTGTAAAGATTCATAAAGAAAATATCCTTTGCGTGTGACGTACTCAAAATTACAGTATTCTCTTAGAACTGCAGTATGCGTTTCACAAACTGTTTGTAGATCAGTACAGCTTTGCCATATTATATGTGCAGCAAGTTTTGCACACTATGTGTGGTATATATATATCTATATATTATATATATATATATATATATATATATATATATATATATATAGGACAAGCAGCAAATTATTTCCTTATCAAATGAAAATAGATGCATTTCCAATAAAAGTTGATGGCTTAGAAGTGGTGTCCTGATATGAGTTCTGTACACATAGAGAATTAGGATCTCTCTATTTTTTGAAGACTCAGACTCTCTCTTATAGAAAGAAAACAGGCACTGCCCAACTCTAGACAGTGAAGCTCTTAGATCCATGAGTCGCAGGCATTAGCTGGTTTTAAATTGCACTCAAGTGCCTTATTTGTCCATTCCTTCTTTATTATTATTTTTTTAATAAATTTAGAATGCTTGATTTTTTTTTCCCCCTCCAATCACTGCAGCAATTCCTTACCCAGCTCTGGAGAACTGAAGGTTCAGTGGGCGTCCTCAGATCCCACAACCGTGCCAGCGCCAATGCGATGCATACTTCGGACTTCCCAGGGAAGATTGGCTCCTCTGGCTGTATGACTCACCCTGCACACCACGGGGCTGTGCTTTTACCTAGGGAGACACTCCGGGACAACCCCCCCCCCCCCCCCCCCCGACACTTTCGTTCTATGCTAACTTGAAATCACATTGTTTTCTCCAGTTCAGAATTGGTCTTCTTTGCTGTTCGACTGAGGAAACGGTGCACTGATGCTAACCTAACCCTCTTGCTCAAAGACTCCTAGCTTCAAAAGCCATCCTCCCAAACGCAAAAACTGGGGAGAATTTGCAATTGCAGATAGCTTCATTCTCTAGCCCTTCACCAGTGTAAGTTTGAATTTAGCTTCAGTGCTCACTACTCATCTGATGGAAATCTTTAGAGTTTACCAGCAGAGGTTTAATTACCTCGTTATAGAAAGGAAAACATATGTTCAAGGAAACATACAGAAGAAGAAATTCGGTTTTACATTGTAGCAATCATTCTGAGGCTAGTTCCACCCTGCATTACGCCATATAGAGACTTCATAACAAGCAGCTATGCAGGAAGTCTCGTGTAAAACTACAAATCGGTGCTCGTTTTACTACAAATCCCACAGTTCCAAGCGAGGTGTTTGTCATCTGTGTGCGTCTCTGTTGTCATTTTAGTGCTCCCATGCATTTGATCAAAACTAACATAGCGCAATGCTGGATGCCTAAAAGCGTGAAGGTAGTTAGTGGTCTTAGTGGTAGTTATCAAAGCACCTGGCTCAATACCTCACAATTTTGATTGATCCGTTCTTAAAGTTTACAGGGTTTAAACTGAATACACATTTAAAGTGTAGGAAATTGAATTTATTATGCATTAATAAATTACATTTGATTAATTATGCATTAATAAATTAAATCACATTGTGCAGAAGAGCCAGAAACACTAGGTGTTTTACGCCCCCAAAAGATAACTAAAAACCACAGCTGTTGGTAAATAAACATATCATTTAAACTCAAAGTATTCTGCTTGCATTTAAGTAAGCGTTCAAATTGACGCGGTTTGTGTTTATTCATTTTTGTAACGTATTGGTAACCTGTCACAGCAGAGCTCATGCATCTTTGACGTGTTTTACGCAAATAATTTCAAACAGACGTTTAGCTACAGAAGTTTGGAGCATCAGTGTCTAAGAGTTGGTGCCGTGTCTTGTCCTAGGCTCTTTACTGCTACCCCCCGCGAGAGACAGGGAGAGAGAGAGAGGAACACATACACACACGTGTGTGGGTGCACATGGGGAAGATTGAGCGCGGGACTGTCCCGTGAGAAGGGGAACCACTCATCTTGCTCCCCGCTCATTTCTTCTTGGACGAGACACTTAGGCGCCTCTCCTCCGCGGTCTTCCGCGATTCGTCCGTCGAAGAGGTAGTAGGCTGGGTCTGGGCCCATTTCGCAATCTCCTCGTGCTCCGAGATGGCAGTCGTTATCGTCTCGACCCAGTTCTTGAGATCCGTCTGTTGAGGCAAATAAAGAAATGCAACAAAAACACGTTTTATCATTTGGGACCTCTTAGCTGTTTGATATCCCCCTCCAAACCCCCAGTTCAATACAGCATTCCTGCTGCCTGTGGACAATGAATCCGAGCCCTTGCATAGTAAAGTACGTGGCCTGCATTAACCAAGCTCTTGCGTTATTGAATTATGAAATATCACGCTGTACGTATTTTAATATGTTGTTTGTGTTTCCGCTGGGTGCTCACCTCGTCTCTAGTGTGGAAAAAGAACTCGCTTCCTTCCACTGTCCTAGAGAAAAAAAAAATGGAAAAAAATGATATGATATATGCCTCCCTAACATGCAGGTGCACCAATGGCAATTCAATGCTCCCTGCAGAATCCCCAACCAAGATCGGCCACTTCACACAGCCAGGATATGAACCTGCGCTCCCCTGACATAGCCGTGCTTCTACCAGACGAGCTACTCAGGGGACCCCTGTTAACCTTCACTGCTATTTAGCACACTTTGATTGAGCAGGCAAGCCCAGGTTTAGCACAGCTCCTGCCTCCTTACTTGAGTTTGAAGACGTTCTTCTTCTTCTTGTATCCGTTGGCCACGTCGCAGATGCAGTTGTTCAGGCTGATGATTGGCTCCCCATTGAAGGTAGTCGTGGTGTTCTTGGCGTCTTTATAGAAGCCCATCTCTCCGTTTGTCACAATGCAGTACAGGTTTACCCAGGACCTACAAGGTAAGGAAGAGGATGTGACGTACAGGACAGTGTGCTCCAGAGTGGACTCAAGAAGCCTGCAACAGAGCCACTCGGAATTATACGAGTACTCTACGAGGGATGGACTAAAAATCGATTTAAACAGCATTTGCATCTTGTGTACTGTGAACCTGTAGCCAATCCCTGAGTTCTCCAACCATGTTGGTTAGAAGAGCCGCACTGACAACCAGGAAGATCTCAAGGACCCCCCAAAAAATAAATATGTATTGCTAGTAATGTGGGGTAAAAAAAATGAAAAACAAAACAAAAAAACATACGTTTCGTTTGCTAAAACTAAATAGCCGACTGGATAGTAGAAAAGACATTTATAAAAAGAGATCGATATGAAGAGATGAGCTTCAGTGGATTTGTGATCTTGTAAGCACAATACCACTTTATCAGCATTTTGACAGTACTTCTACAAAAGACGAAAAAAATCAAACGATAGATCAAAGGGGCCACGTTCCTGAACTAAGTGACTATTGGTTGGACAGCCCTGTCCTAAAGTGTGTGTTAATTTTACCTCCTCATTTTTTCAGGGATGGAAATAAGACCCATTGCAGAGTAGTTTCACCTGCTCCGGGCTTTACTACCAGCTTGATTAGCCCCAGTATGTCTAGGCAACAAGCTCAGGTGTGTCTTATTATTAAGCTCATAGTAAAACCAGGAATGGATCCAGTCTTATTCCCATCCATGTTTTTACCCCAGAGTGGACCAGAAATGGCCATCCTTGCCACATCCTGTTTGTTGACAGTTGTTTGGCACAGTCTGGGAGTTCAGGCTTTGAGGCCTACCTGTTTGAGGATTTCTTTTCGATCTCCACGTCTTGCTTGCGGAACATGCAGCCCTCCTTCTGGGCTGTGTGAGAAGGGGGAGCAGGGGGAGCGGAGCAGGTGCTCTGGGCCGGGGCTGAGCGCGACCGCCGGGCCTCTCCAAGAGAGGCGCTGGGGTCTTTGGGTCGGGGTCTCCTACGAGGTTTGGGTCGGTCCCTGGCTCGTGGGCGGTCTGGTCTAGGAGTGCGCTCCGGCAGCCCATTGTGGAGGCGAGGTCCAGGGTCCCTCTCTCGGACCTAGGCCCAAAAAACCCCCCAAAAAACCACATACTTTGGTTAACTTTGGACACGTGTATTTGGGATGTGAGTGTTGGCGTTTGCTGTAATATTTCAATTAACCTGCATGGAAATGCAGTTTCTACAGCTGCTACCAGCATTCAATATGAAGTGTATGATAGATCTGACAGGACTACCAGGTTCTGGATTAGCGACATACATACAAACATATATATATATATATACATAGCATATATACTCTGCGGGAACAACGACCACGGAGCCTTTTAACTGCAAGACGAGGCCTGTGAAGGCGATTGCCCAGCCAGGACCGTCGGAATGCCCCAGAGTCGCTGGGAGGCGGGACTTTGGGAGCAACAGAACAGAAGTAGGTCAGTTTAGGGGATGTGGATTCCAAAACAGTATAGAGAGGGTTACCGCAGAGTAGTAGGTTCCTGGAGTGGAACGTTCCTTCTAGAGCGCTCATCATTTTATGTGAAAACTTTTATTTCTACCATTGCTGGTACCCTAGTGTCAGCACTGTGTTGAAATTAAAACACCAATGCTCTGTGTCTGTCAGTATTTTCCAGTGATTACCCACACATGTAACACGTCACCCTGTTACACTGGCTTGCTTTGCAATACAGGCAGCTCACCTGAGCTGCAGCCTGGGACTGATCTCTCTCCTGCAGCTGTTCCACAATGTCGGCTAGAGTTGACCGCTTCTCCCTGCAATCCGAATGAAAACGTCAAGCCAAGCAAGAAATATTGAGTAATTTCACTTTTGTTAAAAAAAACTGTAAATTATACATGCATAATTGCACAATTCAGTTTATATTCCGTATATGTATCGTTTACATGCAAAGATATTTGTCTATAGTGAGACACCCGCTAAATGAAGTTGCCGCAAATATTTCCCGTTCACAGTATTCCAGATTTTAAATGTGCTATACATACACTCATACCAAATCCCATTCCAGTTTGGATGACCGCTTATCTAGAAGTATTACAAATTGTAAGCGTGATGTACACATGTCACAAAAACTGTCTAGTTGGGATCAGATCTCTCCCGGCACACAGCTTCAGTTCACAGAGAAAGTCATGGAAGTCCTCCGTGAAGACTCACCCTCCTGTCCGCTTCTCAGAGCGATCCTGTTCGCTGGACTCTTGTCTTTCCATCTTGCGTTCGTGCCTCTCCCGACGCAGATCCTCCTTCCGTGGCGGGACGTCCTCGTCGCTAGACGACTGCCTCTCCAGCCTCCGGTCGCGCCTCCTCCTCTCCTGAGGCAGCTCGTCTCTCCTGGCCCGGATCTCCTGGTCACTAGAAGTCTGTCTCTCCTGCCTCTTCTTCTCCGTCTGCAGATCTGATCGGCTTGCATTTACGCCTGCGTGCTCCTGGGTCCCGTTGACCAGCTCTTGAGCCCCCTCCCGGTGAGGGTTAGTCAGTCTCTGTTCTTGCCTTTCTCTTTCTAGTCTCTTGATTTCCAAAGCGGGCTGGACGCAGTCTGCCAAGTGGTCGATCTTGGGCAGCAGACGCTCTGGTTTCAGCTCCTGATGAACATAGACTATCTTTGGTTCGTTTCGGGGGTCCAGGCTCCCATATTTTGTCCCATTCATCACCGGTGTGTAGGAGGACGCTGCGGTGGTCCCCAACTTCTTGACGGAAGAGGAGGTGATTTCTGGATGCCTCTCGGTTTTGGGTTCGACCTGCTCGTAGATAGTCTGTCTCATGACCGAGGAAGGGGTCCAAGCTGGGCCAGCCTCCTGGGGGTCCAAGAAGACCTTTCGACCCAGCATCGGCGTCGGGGGCAGCTTACTCTGCTCGGCTTTCAACTTCTCCAGCTATGAAGAAAACAGTTTTAAAACCGATTTAATGGTACCATAATCCTTCAAGGACACATTTCAGTCTCCCCCCATTCAAAGTTTTACTAAGGAGCTTGATTAGCCAGAGTGTTAGGTAACAAGCTCAGGCGAGTATTAGACTCCTAGTAAAACCAGGAGTGGATCAAACTGTTATGCAATGGGAGCCTTATTTCCATTCCAACAGGAGTGTCCTGTTCACTAATGAGTTGTCTTAATCACCGACCATTAACAAACGAATGATTATGTTTTGTTTACTAGCTCTCACAGGGATGGGGCAATCAGATCTTCCTAACACAATAAAACCACCCACAATATATATAAATTTCCAGAATTTCCTGGGGAAAGGTTTGCGGACCCCAGTTTGGGAAGCACTGGTCTGGACAGGCGGCCATCCCTCGTACCGAGGTAAGTCTCCTCAGTGAACTGAACCTCTCCTCCCAGGTTGCAGCTGCTTTGCGGAAGGCTTCGTGCCGGCGGATGAGCTGCTCCACCTCGTCCACGCTGCTGCCCAGCTCCTGGCTCTTGATGAAGGGCTCCTGGGCGGTGAGCCAGGCGTCCGCTACCACAGCTTCCTGGGCAAACTGGTGCACCTCCAGCACTGCAAAAGGAAAGAGGGAAATCACAGACTGAGGCAATAGAAATGAGGAATCTCAAGAATACCATCGTGGAATAGGCCATTGTGAAAAAAAAAAAAAAGATTGTACAACTTGATTTGGAAGTTAGTGTGCGAACGGACTCACTGTGCTGTAGCCATTCCCAATGCTTGTCCCATTTCTCCGACAGTTCTTTCTGCTTTGCGATCACCTTCTCCAGTTTCTCCTTAATCTGGATAAAAAGAGAGATTTCGAGACATTTGCACTGAAAGCTATTTCCTTTGTTCCTTCCTTCCATCCTTCCTTGGCTTCATGCTGGTTATATCATCCTGCAAGCTAAAAATGTACATGTAGGCTGTGATCATAAGAACATAAGATCCACGATCATCCGGTTCCTAGTAGTTGACTGATCCGAGAACCACATCCAGGCGGCTCTTGAAGGGCCCTAATAGATCAGAAGCAACATCATTGCTTGGCAACCCAATCCGGGACACCAAATTCTGTACTTGAAAAGTGCCTCCTACCCTCTGTCCTGCATACGTCTCCATTCCCAAATAGGCAGCATTTGAGAAACGTTGCATCAGTTGCTGCTGGTGATTGCAAAGAAATATCTTGACTGGCTAATTTAGTAAGCAGTACTGTACCCTAGAGAAACACTGTACAGTAACATATAAGGAAAACAGACCACTGTGATCGTAAACTTTAAATGATCTCAGTGGTAGCAGATCTAAATACTGAAATACCGTCATTGTTCTTACCAAGAAAATCGGATAAAAGCTACTCAAGAGAGTATTTGAAAATCTTCAAGAACGCACGGCAGGCTTCTAATCTCAAAGGGATCTTTTGATTCAAAATGGAAGGAATGTCGATTTTCCGGGGATCAACAGCCTTCTTCCTGAAAACCTCAGGCATCAGTTCCCTCATCCTGCGTTAATAGTTCAACCCCCCAGCTCATTACCTCCTCCGTCGCTGGATTCCTGGCTGCCAGCAGCATCTTGCCCATCTCCACGCACTGCACCATGTTCTTGCTGCGGGCTTCGATCTCGTTCTTCAGCCCTTGGTGATAATTCATCAGCACCTCAACTGACGATACGTCTCTAAAAGGGGAACGGTTTCAACATGAACACAGCAGCACCAAAAACGAATCAGTCTCAACAACCAACAAGAAAAATGTCAAGCACAGCTGTGGCCAAAAGTTTTGCATCAGCTTATAGAATTAACACTTTTTGCTTCATAAAGTCGAATGAAGCTGAATAACATTGTTTTTTTTTAACATATTGAACTGCACACCGCTTTGTAGTTTTCCTTATACTTAACGAAAAACTGACAACTGAAAAATGTGACATTTCCAAATCTAACATGAAATACTATACTACTATGATGGTTTCCGGTAGCCGCAATCCTAAAATTCAATGCAAAACTTTTGGCCATAGCTGTAGATAAAGGTTATGACTTAACATGTCTTCACCTGTGAATACATTCAAAATGGCAATTAGTTTAAGAGACAAGGTTAGCTATACGTTTCATTTCTCTGGCATCCCTCCATTGTAAATGACATGTGTATGTGAAAAATTGTTTTGTCTTTTTTTTTTTTCTTCATGCAGAACAAAACAATAGTTACAAGATGTTTGGGGAATGTACGGAGATCTAGCAATTGGATTGGCTAAGAGGGAAACAATGATTCCAGTAGTGCTCAATGTATTATGATGATCTTGCTATCTTGTGGATAATGGACCAGATACCCTCCCATTCCAAAATTATAAAACTATATCAATACAAAACTTTCAGCTTAAGTGAAACTAAAGCATGAAGAAATAACGTCACCAAATTGCCTACCTTAGATAACTTATCCTCAGCAAAGCCCTGCTGGTAAAAGTTTGTATTTCCTTTTAATATATATCTCAATAAGCACTTTTTAAAAAAAGTTCTAAAATGCAAATTGCGGTTATAATGACCTAAACATGCAGTCTAGATGGAGAGCATTCCTTACAGCGGTGTACGCCTACTCGGGATTGCCTCTAAGAAGGGTTAAATAGATCCATTCATTAATGTGTTGATTGCAAAATGGGGAAAAGCTGTCCTTCCCTCACTTTTACAACCCAGTACCCATCAAAGGCAATGATACGATAATATCTTAATACATTTTTTTGTTTGTTTTATAAATAATATTTTCATGTCAGTTTGCGGTATGGCAATGCGTCAATAAAAAAAAACAAAAAAAAACGTCAGCACCCAGGATGAGAGGAAAATTCGCTGACAATCGGCTTTTAAAACAGTTGATTGCGATTGATTGGCACTCAGCTGTCAACACGTTAATGAACTGATTTATTTAATACCTGCCGATTTAAATACTTCGTAAAGGCAATTACAAACACAAATATCAGCACGCCCCTAATTCTTATATTGAAGCCAGACAAAATTGCTTAAAAATGTCTAATCATGATTTATTTTTAGCACCAAACATCATGAGATTAAACTGCGCTCTCATCTCCAAAAAGAAGGCAGTCTTCAGGTATGGTGACTGCTCCCTCACCCCCTGAGAAAAGGTGGCCCCTCCAGTCCAGGGCTGCTTGAGGAGAAACAAAGATTTTTCATCTGTCTTTCTTATCCTCCGGGGCTTGCTTACGAGTACCAAAATTCACAAAAATGAAAGCAAATAAACTCTTTACAATAAGTGGCGGGAATTCAAATGCAATTACACACAAGCAGAGTTAAGCCTGTAACAAAGACCATGGAGTTATACCTTCCATTCATATGAATTTTATCATGTTACTTTACTTGATTAAATCCCATATTTGTCATTTGAAACAGGATTAACTAAATCAATTCGTTCAGTTACGCTTTTAAAATGTGGGCCATAAATTCATACGAATTTCAATAGCATTTCAAAGATGTATCATCTGAACAGCTCATGTTTTTATATTTATTGAGTTAGGAAGAAAGCTTGGATTCCTAATGGGCTGAAACACCATTGCAATTAAAGCTAACCCACTGGATTTCATATGATTTGGCGGACAGTTATTTTAATAATCCAGTAATCAATTCCACTCTTATTCACATGAGCAACCTTATTCCAGCCCTTGTTCATGTGAACTGCCGCTTATTGGAAAGAGCGGCGATCAATAATGGAACGCTAACCTTGGTTTCTCTCCCATGCCGATCTGACAGATAACGCTGTCCATCCACGAAACCAGATCCCGCGCGATTCCGAAGAAGCGCAGCTTGTCCGTCGCGGTGGTGATCTGCACCCGGCACTCCTCACAGGAAATCAGCAGCTCCTTCCAGGCTTGCATCACTTCCTGCTCCCTCAGGACGATGGCTTCTGCTTTCTCGCCAGCGTAGACCGTCCGCAGTTGAGCGGCGCTTTCCTGAAGCTGTCTTACCTAAGGCAAAGAGAGATTGCAAAGAGATTACGGATGTCAGCTCACTAAAACCATTTGGACAAACCACCGAAGAGGAAGATAAAAAGGTCACGTCAGGCCAGTGGTCAATTTCAATGTATTTGTGATTGTAATTGAACCATGGCACACCTGTGTAATTGTAATTGTAATTATACCATATAATTGAACACAGGCATTCATAAAAACTCCTGGGCTGCTACAGATTTCCAGTCTGAATCTAAATATTATCACTGCAGTGTTTTTGACTTACGTTACATTAAAAAAATTCAAAAAATCTTGTGTGTTATTAAAATGCAATAACAGAGATTCAATCGAACAATGTCAGAACAATGTATTAACACAAACTTTAAAAGTTAATGCCATCATTTAACACTCGTCTTGCTTGCAGAACTGGTAAAGGGTAGCTGCTAAATGAAAGGGCTGTCAGGTGTGGGGACCGACCTGGGTAACAAGCTGCTGGATGTCCCTCTCGAAGGACTGCATGAGCCTCTGCAAGGTATTGGTGTTGGCGCTGCCTCCCTGGCGGGCCCGCACTTCAGGCAGCCTCTTCTGCTTGTCCTCGATCTGCGAGAGCACCTCACGACAGTCGTCGAAGAACTTGTGCAGTTGGTGAGAGGCGGCCAGCATCTGCGCCCGGGTCTCCATGAGCTCCAGCAGGTCAGCCCAGGCCTCGTTTACCCCGTCCTTCCACTCCGCGATGGTGGCCGCGTCCGCGTGGCCATAGTCGATCAGCTCGTCTGCCATCTGGTTGACCGCCAACACCCGTTCCTGACCGAGTGAGCCCGTTTCTGAGGCAAACTCGGTGAACTTCTCCTGGAGCAACTGGAAGGCAGAAGGGAGAGGGGTCTCAGCTCAAGTAAAAAAAAAAAAAAAAAATGCCAAGCGCTCCCCAAACGCTAGCAATCATGCTTTCGTGTTTTATTTACATAATTAATTTCATTAGGAAATTCAAAACAAAAAAAAATTCCTGGTTAAAGCAAATGCGTTGCGGCCAGAGGCCTTCACCAGTACGTCACAGACCAATCCTTTGGGAGACAAACAAGCCAAAGAGATATCTAAAGAACGTCCTTTCCAAGTTTTATTATAATCGGAAAATGTTTCGTTTGGGAGGCAAAGACCAAGGGGACTGTTTCTCCTCACTGTGCTGCAGTGCACCTACTGGCCAGGCACCCAGTGAGATCAAAATTGGGCAACTGTGGGGCTGGCTTTTGTCCTTCAGCCCGCTGCAGGACTCCTAGGTGTAAAGAGGGACTAGGCCTGGTCTTCGGATGAAGGAGGATGTCTACGAGTTCTGTTGAGCTGTCGTGGTTAGTACTGCAATGAGTGATCATAAATTAGACTGGGATAAAATAACTGGGGAACACTAGATTTTGGAGTGAGAAAAGAAATATGGGTTAATAAAACCTGAATAAACAGCTCCTCAAAACTGGAATGAGGAAAGCCTCTAATTCCTTCTAGCTCCTGTGGGAGAATCTCATTGAAGGAGAGGCTTCCTTAGATGTCCAAGGCCAGCCAGAGTCCTCCTAGACTTCTGTGAACTTGAACGACTCCTCATTAATAAGCAGGCAGACTCCCTCTCTCATTAAAACCAAAACCAGTCTGATCTGTGTCTCTCCTCCCCCTCCATTTTCACTATCATTCCACCCCTACGATGAGCCTTTTTGCACGTGTGAGTGTGTGTGTGTGAGGAAGTAACAACTACAAAAAACGTATTTGTTTTATTGCAGAAAAGTCCTGGATTGTCAGCAATGAAAACAATCTGGGATCCCAAAAGATTAGCGAGTGAAAAGCACAAACCTACCAAAAATGAAACATTTAAATGGTCAGACTGCAGAAATTGTAATAGCTATTCAATAAACTGGAAAACATATTTACTGCTGTAAATTGACAATGAGGAAAACGTATTTAAAATTCATTTCCAAATTGGTTTTCAAAACACTCGGTGTGGAAGTTAATTGGCATTGATTAGTACTCAGTTGTAAAGGCGAGGGAGGACAGCCTTTCTTGTTCTGAAATCAGCAGGTTAATGAATGGATTTATTGAATACTGGCTGATAAATACTTCTTAACCCTTTCATGTCCGGTGACCTTATATGGGAACTGATAAAAAAAACCTCTACTCTTTATATGGGAAGATATGGAAGATGCAAATGCAAGATAGGAGGATGCCAGTTTTTCCTAATATATAGTAATTTTCAATATTCCATGCATGAAATAGTTAAAGGCAATTCCCAGTGCGAGTCACAAGCTTTTGCCCACCCCCACTCCTCTATTCTCTCCCACTCACCGTGACGTGCTCGGAATCCTGTCCCAGCTCTGGTGACCCTGCCACCACCTCCTTCTCAGCTATCCACTGCTCCAGCTCATCCACCTCCCGGTTCAGCTGGTAGAGCCAGTACTGCTGCTCCAGCTTCCCCTTGCGCTCCTCCACCAGGTCCTTCAGAGACACGTAGAGCCGGTCGATCTGGGACTGACGCTTGCTGATCTGTTCGCTGTGCGAGAGGGTTAAGGGATGGGGGAGCGGGTTAGCAGCATTGGCAATGCAACGCCTGCAGCGTGGCTTGAACCACCAGCTCTTCCATCAATCGAACCTCTAAGACATGCATTAAACATACCACTGCATCAGTAGAAATGCCATTGCCTGGTGTTATTATGCAATCAATCCCGTAGTTAAAAAATGCATGTATGTGAATTTAATTGAACGCATTTAATTTAAACATAAATTTGGAAATAACGCAGCCAGTCCATACCTTAGCGGGTAAATCCGACAGTTTTGAATTTTCACACATTCCATTTGACAAAATCAACATACACTTTTTTTTTTTTTTTTTTTTTTTAAATCTCTGTTTATGATCTGACCTTTACATGTTTATTTTAAATATATTTAAACTCTACTACATCTGCCATACCTTAACAGGGTCCATATTGGCCTTTCAAAAACGTTTGTTTTATTAAACTAAACATACTTCCACTGCTGTTTTGTTAAATGTATTATTATAAATAAATGATTTTTTTTTTTCAGCAGAAGCACATACGCTGTGCTTGTAAGGCAACTTGGCTTCGATAAATATATTTCCTTTGAAGTGATGCTTTGATGCGTGAAGGAGACAACATATGCAATGTACTAATAAATGACGCTGGATACAAACATCTTAAGTTAACTAACTAAAAAGCTACTAAGCCCTAGATCAGTGGTAATCAATTCTGTCCCTCGAGATTTATTTCAGTCCTGGTCTTTATTCCAACCGGGTTTTAAAGCCAGATTTGAGAACCACAGCTCAAACTATCCAATGGCTAAATCAGGGCTGGCCAACGCTGCTCCTCAAGCGCTCCATGGTCTTTGCGGTTTCCGTTCCACCTAAGTTCTCAATGACTTAATTGAACCGATAATTAAAAAAAAAAAAAAAAAATAGCCATTGATTTAAAGATACCTAGAAAAAAATCTGCAAAATTGCGGCTCTCCAGGACCAGGGGTTGGCCACCCCTGGGTTAGGTGTTTGTGGCTCTGCCCTGAGACTCTTACCTGTCTGGGTGGCCCAGCTCCAGGAGAGAGCGACACTGTTGGGACAGCAAGCCGATGGTCTCGGCGTAATCCTCGATGGTCTGCTCCAGGACCAGGTGCTTCTTTAACAGTTGGAGGGTGCTGGCTTCATCCTGGAACAAGACACAAACACAGCACGTGTTTCCACTGACATCCTGAACTAGGGAACTAGGGAAGCTGGGTAACTGAGTCAGCCAGCACTATTATCAATACAGTTCGTTCGGCCCATCAGTGCTTGTCCCGTTCCAAGTAACTGACTGATCTCAAAATTTCAAGCATCCATTAAGCAAAGTGCCGGTTCTGGCAGGGAACTGACTTTAACCTTAGGTCAAATATATTAAGTGCCTCCAATATTCGGACGAAATAATTCAGTCAAATAGTGAGTATCTAATTTGTCTTTTGAGAAACAGTACGTCCAATGATTGTTAAGGAAGGTATCAATCTGAGTCTAATGGGGGAGGGCAGCTATCCTGCCCCCCTGCCCATGGCTTCCCTACAGTCAGCCTCTCCACTTATCTGTGAGATCATTTATGGGCAAGGGTAGCTCGATAGGTGAGGCCAAAGAATGTAGTGTGTATAATGTAGTAGAGTTGTCTAGTCTAAGCTTTAATTCTACCACATCAGTTTCCTGACTGAACAACGATTCTGCATAAATAACATGGATAGATAAGCCATCCCTTACCCTCCCCATTCACAGGGTTGTATCTCCTTCCCAAGTCTATCTCCACTTAATTTCCAACAGCTCCCTCTCCTTCCTGGTGTCTGTACGCCCTACCTTGCCTTTCTCCTCGTTCATCATGTGCAGCTCCTGTTCGCTCAGCCACGTTTCCACCTCGGCCATGTCGAAGTAGTACTGCTGAGCCTGGTACATGCCGTCCAGGTTGATCTGCCGCTGCTCTGTCTCCGAGCGCAAGGTGTCCCACAGCTGCTGCAGGTAGTCCAGGCTGTACCGCACGCAGTCCGCCTCGGGGCTGCGAATGGAGGCGATCAGCCCAGCCCTGTCCAACACGTCATCCACCCTCCCCCTGTGTCCCTGGAGCTCCCTCTGCAGAGACTGGGGACACACACACACACACGCACGCAATGCTCATCTCAATGCTTTCTTTCAATTGCCGTTCAATTAAACACACACGTTATTTGTCATTTACAGCTTGGAATTGGGCAATGTTTTTTTTTTTTTTTTCAGAAAGTTATAGGTTACAACCTAATTCCATAAATTACTATTTATTTTTAAATAATTATTTGTTTATTTAGCAAGGTGACTTACAGGGTGTGTGAACTGTGCATCAGCTGCAGAGTCACTTACAGCAATGTCTCACCCGAAAGACGGAGCACAAGAAGGTTAAGTGACTTGCTTAGGGTCACACAGTGGCTGAGCCGGGATTTGAACTGGGGGACCTTTGTTTCTAGGAGTTATAATTGTACTCTTTGGGTCATTTCACCAAAACAGTCTTCTGGTTCATGTTACTGGCTGAAAGTGTGCCAATCACTGAGGGAATCAGTGATTGGTTAATGATTAGAAAGGAGACAGGCAGCATGGTCCTGGAGGAAGGAAATAGGTGGCCAGCGACTTGCCTGATTCTTCTTCATGAGCTGCTGTACGGCCTGCAGACTGTTTCCATGCTCATTGGAGGTTGCCAAGGGAAGTCTCTCCTGAATCCACAGCTACAAAACCAGCAAACACAGACCAGGTGTTAGACGCAAACTTAATACCACATATACGACTAAATTGGTTCGTCGAGGCATTATAATTTAACAGGTATTATAATTTACCAGGTACATCAGCGTGTCTAAAACACTAAAGTGCCATACTGCACCTGTACTATGCAAAGAAAAGCATTAAGAATTATTGCAAAGCAAAGCGCTGTAATACAGTCGTGCCATATGCATTTAATCTGCAACTGAATCCATTCTGTCTTGCCAAGAGTTGAATTGACTGTTTTAGATCCATCACTATTGTTCAGCTGGTAGCAGCCTGTGTAAATGACACATGCCAGAGGTCCATTGGTTAATAGAAGGGATTGTATCTTACAGAATTGGATGTGGCAAGTTCTACTGTCGGTTAATCCCTACATACAGAAGGAACACAACTGGACAGGCGGTAGAATAAGTGAATTTAAAAGAGACTCACGATTTCGTCCTCCAGGTCGCGGCTGACTTGGTGCACCTCCTTGGATGCCAGCAGTATGCGCCGCCTCTCTTTGAGGGGCTCAATCAGCCAGACGATCCGCGTCTCCACCATGTTCTGCTTTTGGTTAACGCTGTCCTTGATCGCCCCCTGCTGGGGGATGGAGGTCGCCTGCACCTGCAGCTCCCCCACTTCCTTATACCAGTCCTCCATCTGCGCCTCCATAGTCTGGAGAGAAACGCACAGCAGGTGAGCGGTGATGGAGCACACTGGACGACACCCTTTAAAACAAGGGGTCTCCAATCACGGTCCTGAGGGCCATTCCACTCCAGGTTTAACAGCTAAAATGATATCATTAACAACTGAAGGTTTAATTGGTTCAATTAAACAATTTAGAAGACGGTTTGGAACAAAGACCAGGAGTTAAAGGATCAGTTTTGACCAGCCCTGCTTTAGAGATACCTGTAGATTTCTGAGCAGGACAAAAGGAAGCTTTCCACTTTCTTACTTGCTACCTATTAATTTTGAGGTACAGTAGGTTTGATAAAGATGCTGAAATCAATGATCAGCCTCTGAAATATCAGTTCCTGCAGTTTCTCTAAATATGCAGAAAATACTTTTGCCCCCAAATGGTTTAGAGAGATGAATAAAATACTGAAATTATGTTTTGATGGAGGTGGTTTTACAGAAAGAAAATCGGGTTTCTTTCCTGTTTGCCCATGAAAAATGGAAGAAGTGCCATTGCAGCATTGATTGCCTGAGTATCAGATATCGTACAGAAGAAAGTGGCAATGCACATGTGCTGGGAAAAGGAATCCATTTTCAGACCTCTTATTAGCTTTAGCAACTCCATTGTGTTTAAAACCTCCTGGTTCCTCGGTAAATATTTAAAATAGAACACTACGAGATTACAAGTTGCTGCCACTTCCTGGTACCCAATCACTTCCTGTGCTCTAGGTCAACTTCACTCCAACAGTCTGTAAAAAGACCACGTGACCCACTGTACATTAGGCGTCAGGAAGCTGTACTGTGATAAGCTTGGTCTATAGCGTTGCAATTGAAAAATCTGAAGTTAAAAAGTAAAACGATTAAGAATCAGCATGACATTTGTTTATACTGTTTATGTGAACTCTGGAGTATGTGAAGATGATAAAGAATTTAGATGAAGCCAGTGCATAGGAAACACATTTCTTTAAACAGCAAATCAAATAGTTTGGTGAGAATTCAGCCAAAAAATTCAAACAGCAGAAAAAAAAAAAAAAAAAAAAAAAAAAATTACCGTGGTATTTGAATCTATTTCATCCTTAATATTCTGAGGTGCTCTACGGTTTGAAGCATCAGGCAGTGCAAACTGAACAACAGCTTATTAAATGTGACTCATCGCTTCCACCTCAACTCTTTCCTCTGGCAAAAACAGTAATTGAATCGACGCCAAAGGGAAATGTGACCCACAGTCAAGCCAAGAGACAGAATGCAAATGCCAAACCAATAGAGGAGATAGGTAAAGGTGACAGCCAAAGCCCATATGAAAATTAAATAGTCTAAACGCACCACAGAATGTATTTTTCAAATATATTGCATGGTGAAATGCATTGTTCGGGCCCTGCTACCTACTGTAAGAATTATATTCTTGACTAGACCGTTTTCATATATGCATGCTATAGTAAGACCATGGTATATTTTAGATTTACAATGTACGCTATAAAAGTGAACAGATATCTTTTACATACATTTCAGAAAAAAAAAATAAACTGCCCTGTTTGCAAAGTTTGAACTTTTGTACGTTAAAGAAATATTTGTTTTATCGATAAATAAAGTCTGATATTCATCAAACTGTTTGCAGAAGAGTTTAGTGATTATGAAACTTGTATTTACGTCATTTATATTTATTTAAGTCAAATTTAAATATTATTGCCAACTACTGAGTTACTGGGTTGTGAATCGGTCGCTTATTGATTTATATGATGCCTTATTTCCGTAGACAAAAAAAGGTTTCAAAAAGTAAATAAAAGTTTAAGGCACTTCCATAGCTGTGCTTACACGAACACTACGACAGTTTGGGACTGTTTTTCAACACACCCCAATGCATTCTGGTAAGTGTAGTCCTGCTGTGAAAGGTACCTGAGACAGGAAGAACACAGCAGAATGCATTGCGATGCGAGTTGGAAAACTTGAACTGTCCCGAACTGTCCTAGTACCTGGAGTCGTATGGTAACCCTATCTATGCTGTGCAATGTCTTTGGCAGGGCCATAGTTTTGATTTAATCTAAGCCTCGTTTTTATTTTTTTGGGAGACCGAAACCCATTCACGCTGGTCCGAGCTATTTCGTACCATGTGGGTCCAGTCCACGGAAACAAGGCACAAGAATATATCCGTTTTACATATGGAGGGAAATAAAGTAAATTGAAGGGAGGTGAATGGAAATCAAAAAGTTTACTGTACCCCAGTGGCAGGAGGCTGCTTGGCATTGATACAAACCGTACTGTGAGGCTGTAAATGGGAGCTATAGCAGCTCAGAGCACCACCATGCTGTCAAGAAGGAGAATGAAAGAAGCTGCCATGAAAAACTGGCTGCTTGGACAGTGCATGAGGGTGAGCATCTCAGCAGAATTCTTTATCAATGGTACATCTGCCTATGCCCACAGTCACTTACAAACCACACGCAAGGGCTGAGTTATTCACTAGTGAAGAGGTGTACAGATATGGCCAAATGTTTTGCATCACCTAGAATTTTAGGATTGAGAAGAAAAAACAAACAAACTATATGAACATGTGGCAGAGCAGAGCTCTGCCTTTTATAAATTGGCAGTTATGGGGTTAAATTCCCCTACCTGTCTGGGTTTATTGTGTTCAGGTGACTGGGGTTGATTAGAGTAATTAACGATCAATCAGTACCAAGCCACCTGACATAAAAGGAGGCCTCAGCTTGCCATTTGGGGGAGGAGGGAGTGGAGGAAGCAAGCTGGTGTGTGTGCTTGCTGTTTTTGGTTTTGTGGTGGGTTTTTTTTTTTTTTTTTTAAATTTCCTGATTCAGTGAAGGCATCACCCAGCCTGGAAACCTTTATTTTTGTAAGTCTTGTTTTGTGTCTTTTTATTTGTGTTTAAATCCATTTGGTTTGGCCCTTGTGCCCTTTTTATTTTGTTTATTTATAATAAAAGTATTATTTTTTTGAACTGCAGCCTGCTTCTGGGCCTCTATTCGCTTGCCAGCTGGTCACAGAACATAATTTAGATCTTTTATTTAACACGATGGAATCAAAGAATCTACAAAATGATCTTGCAAAAAGAAGTCTAATGGAAACCATATAGTAGTAGAATATTTCATGTTATTTTTTGTCACATTATTCAGCAGATGTCATTTGACTTCCTGAAGCTAAATGTTCACTCTGTAGAGTGATACTAAACTTTTGGCCACAGCTGCAGAAGACTACATTGGCTGACTAAGTATCTGTCAGAGGTGAGAAATAACCTTTTAAAAAAAATCATCATTCTAATCACCCTGGTGTTTTCCCCTCATCTAGATAATACCCTATTGACACTACCTAAATATCTCATGATTAGCATGAGACCATTCTATGGGGTGCAATAAGTTGCCAAGACAAGAAAACAAAAACTATATGCATTGTGAAGTAGATCAAGAGATAAGAAACATTAATATGGTACAATTATTCATACAGTACACTATACTGCAATATAAAGCTGCCATACTATAAAACTACTGTACCATACCTTAAAATATGCTATAGTATAAAGCTACTATACTATGAAGTGTGATAATCATGCTTAATTTAGTTAAAATGTGTGTGTGGGTATATCTAAAGCCTTGGGAGAGATGGAGAGAGAGGTGTGAGCCGTGCACAGAGACCTGGAGCTGCTTGAGCTGTTTGTTGATGCTGGTGAGGTCTCGGCCCTGGTCCACCTGGCCCAGCTGCCCCTCGAGCTGGAGCAGCTGCTGATCCAGCTCGGCGTAGCTCTGCACCAGCAAGTCTGCCTTGTTGGCCTCGAAAAGCTGCCGAGCCTTGTCCTGTGTGGTGGACTCCAGCTCCACCCAGCACTCCCTGATCTCACCCAGCTTCTTCTGCACGATAGAGCCCAGTTCTGGCTTCTCCTGGATCAGCTGCTGGCCTTCCTGGAATATACACACACACACAGAACAAGTTAGAGAAGCGCCTGCCATTGCTTGCGGGGGCTTGGAAGCTTCTCCTCAGTTGCGATTGCCAGTCTATGTGATGTGTAACATGTGGCTTAAAAATGCCCTTCTGGTAATAAGAGCCAGCACCATCTCGTGAACTGTGTATTACTGTAGGAAACCTTGATCCACAGCTCACTAGCTGGGTCACTCTTTTGGTAGCCTAAAGCACAGAATGAACCCTGTATAAAGCTATAGACTATGGGTACTGATAGGCAGGGTGCCACCAGGGTTGGGGTAAATTCCTGTTTTTCAATTCCAATTCCATTTCCAAATCCTTTGTAAAATCAATTCCTGATTCCAATTCCCATTGTGTTGGAATTGATTAAAAGGAAATTGGAATTGAAAAACAGCAGTTGAACCCAACCCTGGGTGCCACTGTAACTCTGTGCTGTGTATCTCCTTTCTCCAGTCAGGGCCTCAGGAGTCTCTCTTTCTCCTTCCCAAAGCCTGGGCTCATTTTGTAGAGACAGCAAGCTCTTCCAACCAGCACTAGCGCGTCAGAGCTGAGAAAGCAGTTTGCTTCGCACCTCAGCGAGCCTGAAACCTGCACTGATCTTAACACGAAGGAATGTCCAACAAGCAGCTCAGATGTCAATGTTCTGCCATTGACACATCATAAAAATAACATTAAAAAAAATGTATAAACGATCTAGGATCATCCATTTTGTAGCAAGTGTAATGCATTCGAGGAAACTCTTTAAATTATTCAAATCCTATGTTATTCATTTGTTGCAAGAAATTCTACTGTGTGTACCTTCAGTCATAATATCACTCCCCTAAGAAGTCCACAATTAGTTGTGCCCTTGATTGAGTTTTCACTGAACTTGACATCCCTCATACTGAATTCCTGACATGCAGAGCTCCAAGGACAAGTGCACAAACTTGCAAATTCTCAGACAAACGTATCCAGGGAGAATTCCGCTTGTCAGCTGGAAAGCAAGTTCAGTTTGGGCAATCTGGGACAGGTGCCTGCACAGCGCTGGTTTTGCCTCGCCCTTTAGAATGAACTAATTGAACACATTTTCTTCATAAAGTGTAATGAAACCCCCGAATAATGTTATGTTAACATACTGAATTACATGTCGCTTTGTAGTTTTCCATGAAAATACTATTTGGTGAGTAATACAGTTTATTATTTCACATGAACCCCCTGTTTATATAAGCACTAAGCGTTACAATTAGTTAAAGGACTACTGTGAGTTTCTATATTCCTCTGTCCTGGACAGTTACACATGTACCTCCCTTATAAAAGTCATTTTGATGTTTTCTTCTGCTTTTTATTCTACTACCATCATTTATCATGGTTTGCCATGTTTTGTTTTTCAATATGCTTTACTAAACCCCTCTGTGCTTTACAATGTCTGTCCGTTACAATGCTTGCCTATGCTTTATCATACCTCTCTGTGCTTTACAATGCTTCCCTATGCTTTACCAGACATATCTGTGCTTTACAATGCTTGCCTATGCTTTACCAGACCTCTCTGTGCTTTACAATGCTTCCCTATGCTTTACCAGACCTCTCTGTGCTTTACAATGCTTCCCTATGCTTTACCAGACCTCTCTGTGCTTTACAATGCTTCCCTATGCTTTACCAGACCTCTCTGTGCTTTACAATGCTTGCCTATGCTTTACCAGACCTCTCTGTGCTTTACAATGCTTGCCTATACTTTACCAGACCTCTCTGTGCTTTACAATGCTTGCCTATACTTTACCATACCTAAGATTTTACTGTGGGAAACTTTTTTATAAGGGTTAATAATGGGGCTGTGAATTGGGCAGCAGGTATGCTGTAACCACATCATGTCTTATTCTGTCTATGGCATTGTAAAGACACATACTCGGTCTGCTAGTTTGAAAAAGGTACATTACTGCATATTGTCTATCCAGAGGAAGAGATGCTAGGACACGGTCTCGTCCGTGAATCCTAAGAAAGCTCATGGTTGGGTTTCAACACTGACAAATAACAATGTAGGTCTGCAAGAGTACAGGTTGGGACATTCAAAGTCAGAGATACTGGGTCAGAGTCACACAACTTGTGTTTCAAACCCTTCTCTTAGGTTTAAAAACGGGCTCTAAAAAAAACCCTTCCTTAACAAAAACCTTCCTTAAAACAGTCCTTGGAATTTTGTGAATAGGGCCCGATGTTCACAACAATCTTTCAAATGATAGGATTTCCCAAGCCTAAGCTCTAGAACGGTCTGTTCTTATACAGCGGGATAATAAATCAAAACCATTCTAAACCGTTCTATGTCTCATTAATCATGCTCGCCTGCATTAATCATACCGGCCCCTTTTCAAACTTACTCTCATGTTTTATTAAAAGATTTTGTTTTAAGCCAGTATGGAATTAAAGCTGAAATTACTTATTTTCAAATTCCCTTTACTTACTAAATATCTTGGTAACCCTAAATAGATAATTTTCTCCTCTTAAATATGCTAAATATTTTAATGAGCGAGACACCTCACAAGTAGAAAGCTCCCCTGGAATGTTTTCCTTTTTCTAGGAAAGCAGCACCACTGGGGTCGGGGAGTTGGTTGCCGGATAACTTCACTCAGACAAGAAACCTAGGTGTTATTAGACGTCCTTGGTAAGATCTGGTATTAACACATTTTAACACTTTTTCAATGGTTCTTTGGAGCCTTTGTGATGAGAAGTGTTTCAGACTTCAACAGAGTCAGTCATTCTGCAGCAGGCTCTGCTGTGCTTTGACTGGGCGCCTATGTGATGCCTGCGGGCTTGCCTGGAAGCTGCCCAGGGCTGCGTTGTCCTCCTACAGTGTAGCTCTGAGGTGGCTGTGTGGTGAGTCTGCAGTGTGTAAAGAAGCGGGCGGCTGACGGCACACGCTTCGGAGGACAGCGTGTGTTCGTCTTCACCGCTCCCGAATCAGCGCTGGGGGGGTAGCGGTGAGCTCAGCCTAAAAATAACTGGACATTCTAAATTGGGAGAAAATAATTAAAATAATTGGTAACTGCTAAATAAAAAAAAAAAGGATAAGCAGACAATCTGAGGTCAACAAAAGTTGTCTAGAAATGACAACAAAGTCTATAGAATTAAACAAGAACCCCTTTTGTGAGCATGAACAGATTAATGAAGCCCTGGAATGTGATTTAACCCCCTAAAAAATGAGGACATCGAATCGTTTTGCAATCTGAAGTTCACAAAGTAGAAAATGTTAAAAGAAAAAGAAAAAAAAAAAACCTTATACAGCAACAAATTCAACTGGAATGTACCCCTCTCAGTATCCTACATTTGATTTTAAACACCAAACAAGCAAAACAAAATTGGTTTGACCCTGTTAGGGCTGGAGATGGGAACCTTGATTTAATTCACTATTACAGGGAAATGAACTCTATCTATCTATCTATCTATCTATCTATCTATCTATCTATCTATCTATCTATCTATCTATCTATCTATCTATCTATCTATCTATCTATCTATCTATCTATCTATCTATCTATCTATCTATCTATCTATCTATCTACCTACCCTGTCTGTCTGTCTATCTATATAATCAAAAGAGCCAACCTCCCAGCGTTTCAGTATGTTTAACATACCTTTGTCAAGGGAAAGTGTGATTGAAAAGAAACACTGGAGGTGCTTACAGGCGATTGATGCCATGGTAACCACACTCACTTGTTTCTCTTTATATATAAATACATACAGGGTGCAGTGTAAGATACAAGCTTGTTTTCACACACTCCAGGTCACAACGTCCTGACCTCAAATTGATGGATATCACCTTGTATTCTGCACAACCCTGTACAATATTCTATACATAATAAAGCTGACTCTGGTATTGATGATGATGCGATCACAGCATCAGAAATTTCTTTGTGTCAAAAATGCTGTATCAGGTGGCTTCAACGTAACAGACAGTTTGTATGAGACAGAAATTATGTGTTAGATGCACTGTTCATGCATACTTAATTATTTATTGCCAAAAATGCAGTGTAGGGTGCTCTAGAATATAAGCCAATTCTCACCTCGCTCAAGGTCAGATCAGCCAATAAGCAACCTCTTTGACATGTTACTAATATTTTATAATAAATACTTCAATGAAAGCACAATATAGCTAATGTTAATTTACACAACCGATCTGATACAAACTGATAAAAAGCCACTTCAGAAGGCTGTATCACCTCAGTATCAGGGTCTATTTTGTATAATATAAAGTTATCAAATAGCATCAGTATTTATAGCAAACACAAATATTAAAAGAGGCTTTCATTCCCTTACAGCCTGAGCGAAAGAAAATGTATTGAACTGCTTCTTCACATTATTATTATAGCTTCATAAATGCCAAACCTTAATCGGAGTACCATGATGAATGTTTAATCTTATAAGAACATTTAAATAACTTCTTGTATGCTGAGATGAATTAGTACAGTACGCTATAGTCATACGATGGGGTAGGCAGAAAGAAAAAACCCATGAACTGTAGTGTGATAGCCACGCGGGCGGTAAAGGATGTAAAGTGAAAACTGTTACGTCTCACAATTCTCAGATTCGACACAGTAAGTTAACGTTTGTCTGTGTATCAGTGAAATACACATTCAATGTATTATAGAAACTGAAAATTGATGTGTTTGAGTGGTGTTTGTTTTAAATAACTGAAAATAACCGACTTTGCCAAATTATAATAAAAAACGATAATCCCCCAAACTGAACAAAAGATACAAACTGAAACATTCAAGGCATGCGTATACAGTATGCAAGAACACAATTGTATCACAGAAGGGTTATTTACACATTAAGTGCGTTGTAGCTAAGCTTAGTAACATTGTAATTATGTGTAAGTGCACATGTATTTACTAAGTAACTACTATGTAAATACACAGCAATTAGAGACACTTAATGGAAAGTGTTACCTAAATGGATGCTGTGTAGTAAACACCAGGCACAGAGGGTTGATTGGGGCATTTTCTATGAAGAGCATGGCACACAAAAATGACAGGCTACCAGGGGGCATACTTAATGAACACTTATCAGACTCCTAGGCTGTGCTTTCAATTCCCAAAGTTGTGACTCACAAGTTATTGAAAGGCAGACTCAATGGATGAAACAAAGTTTAATATCCATTAAACTCGGCAGTAGACTTATTAACAGTTCCACCAGTCATGCCACCTCATTTGCTTACCTTCTCAATCTTCTCCAGCCAGTCTTTGTTCTGGGCTAGCTCAGCCATGAAAGCCTGGTGCTTGAGCCATTTCTTGTGCAGTTTATGAGCCTCGTCGTGAGATGTGTCGCGAGCCATCAGCATTTTTTCCGCGACCCAGTCGCCCAGCTAGGGAACAGAGAGACAGTATTCAGGGATCTGGACTTCAAAGGGCATTCTGGAGCACCGAGTGTGGGAGACCGTGGACGGGGGGAGTGGGAGAAAGGGAGCTGGGGAAGGGGATGAAGGAAGGCTTCAGCGATGAGGTACAATCCAAGCACTGTTTTTTTTTTTGCATGCTACTACTGCAGTCTTCTTGGTGTTAAACCAGGTCGTGGTATATATGGAAATAGAAAACTTTTAATATATAGCAATAACCCAGTTGTTATATCCACATATCAGCAAAATAAAAAAAAATAAAAAATCAAATCAATAAAGGACTCCTCATTGAATGTGTCCTGCGCAGTCAATAGTCACTCTGAACCTCATTTTGATTTGGTGGAGTAGGAGGGGTAGACAATATTAGCTACCCCTTTTTCAATGCTTAAACCCTTCCCCGCACTCGATTCGAAGGGTCTTCGATTCCAATATCTGTCCTAGATCCCTTCATTGTGATGCTGCATCTGCAGTCCTATTTCAGTGCTGCTGGCAGAATCTACAGCATGCTTTTAGACACTGCTTGCTACTGTAGTGCTTGAGCAGAGCAGAGCAGAGAGAGAGAGCGAGCAATGTCTTTTCTGGGCGTCACCAGGGACAATTCACTGCTTTGCTCAGAACAGGAGGAGGTACTGGCAAACAGGGTTGAATGAGATAAGGGAACGGTAATAGCAGCACATGTTTTGCAGCAAGCTGGCACGTGGAGGTTGAGATTAACCCATTAAGTGCCATTGTCCTCGTTTGAGGACAGGCTGCTTTGTAATTTTTTGATGCATTTTTAATTGGCATCATCTACCTGTTATTTAAATTTTCTCTTGAACTATACTATATTGTTATGATAACTTGCTCCAATTTTATTAACCACAAAAGTCTAATTGTGACTGGGAATTCTGCAAATACAGCCCTTCAGACGCTTTTGTGATGCCTCAATATAAAATAAGAAAGTGAAGCCTAGGAATGATAAATAACTTGGTGCTTTCCTCCCCACAGTGATAATAGAGCTTCATGTGTTCAAAGCTTCTCAGTCGCTGTGAAATTTCACTGCTCTGATTACAGGCTCGTCTCACTTGACTGTCCTTAAAATAGAACGCAGCCGTTTGTAGCCAAAAGGAAAGATTTCATTTTTTTTCTGTGATAAAATATTGATTTATCAAATTACATGCATACAGCTTGTGTTCTGATAAATAATTTGCTAATGGTTTAAATGCACCATGGCTTAATTTCGAAGACAGAAATGACTAAAGCTGTTCAAATTGACATTATTATTATTTATTTAGCAGCTGCCTTTATCCAAGACGACTTACAGAAACTAAGGTGTGTGAACTGTATATCAGCTGCAGAATCACTTACAAGAAAAGATGGAGCACAAGGAGGTTCAGTGACTTGCTCAGGGTCACACACAGGGAGTCAGTGGCTGAGCTGGGATTTGAACCGGGGTCATCCTGAATACAAGCCCTTTTCTTTAACCACTGGGATATTAGGGGCTAAATTCCCAAGGCTATTTACTCCCAATTCATCATAAGCACTTCTTTTTGTTTTCAGAAAGTTGAAACACCCAGTAAAGTTACGAAACCAGAAATGAACAAGCAATACTTTGCTTGAATGAACTGTTAAGTGTATATATTGCCTCTGGGTTTGATGAACCACTTTCATGCACGCTCCAGTTTACCTCATGGCAATCCTGTAAGAACCTCTGTAGCTCCCACTGGTCTAGCAGCTTCTGAAGCCATTCCTCAGCCAAGCCTCGGTTCTTTTTACTCCTGGAAGAAAGAGAGCGAGAGAGGACATAAACAGCAATGAAAGCAGGGTCTTATGATCCGAGTCGCACCTTGAGGTCAGCAAACTCTAAACCTTCGGTAGTTCCTAGAAACTTGAGAATGCTCTGCATGAAGAGCACTATATAAAAAACAAACTGTGTTGTACTGTTTTGAGGGTCACTGGTGTTGATCGGGCTAAATTACCATTCCAAGCGAAACAACTGAAGAAACAGCTGCTTGGGTTTGTGTGGATCGCAGTTCTCCGCATAGTCTAAAAAAATCATTACTGCAATCGTCACAAATCTAAGCAGCCGTTTCTTTGCTCGATTCCCCTTCCATGGTAAATTACCCCAATGACCCTCAACTGATCGCCAGCATCTGTGGGATGCATTATAATAGCAATGACCAATAAGTGTTTAAACCAGGTATGTTCAAACCTTCTTCTCTTTACAGCGAGAGCCGTGCTTTGAGTTTTCAGCCTCACCAGGGGGGCTGGCAGTAGACCCGTCTCCCTGCCAATCTCTCAGTGCCAGCTGAGAGGCGTCGAGCATAAATTCAAGAACGAGCATCAGAATGATGCCATACATGCTTATGTCGACTGCTTTTATTCTCTAACCTAATGCACTTTTAAAATCATTAGAGCAATGAAGTTTGCAGTCATCACATTCAATGTTGAACTACAGACTTGTGTCACTACTTGGTGCTTACTGATAGTCGTCCTTTTTGCCTGCATTAATGCTACCAGCCAGACAGGATTTATATAGTTCCAAAATAAATATTGTGACCCATTTCATTGTACTTCTGCATCTCTGAAATTACACTCCCTGCTAAGATGCATTAAATATTACAGTCCAGTTGAAATTGACCCCAATTCACACTCTGTCTATGTTTTCTTCCTTTTGAAAAGATAAATATAAATTAGAACACCCTCTGGTTATTATTAGCGAGAGCAGAGGGCCAGTGCATGAAGGCTTGGCAGTGTGGCTAGTCCGAGAGCAATAATCCTGTCAGTCCCTCTTGGAAGTCAAGCCAGTTTATCTCAGCCTCTCAGTAGCCTAATTAACAACAGCTTGGGAGCAGCTGGCTCTCTGCATGAGAGTTTAATCTGACATGTTGACGATGGGATCTGACATATAGACTGTTCAATTTGGCTTATTGACTATTGCATCTGGTTTATTGAATATTGAACCTGGAAAATCAACTTACTGAATATGGACTTTGGTTTATTAACTAATGAAACTGGCATAAAGACTATAGAATTTGATATATTAATTATAGAAAAGTATATAATTTACAGAAGCTGGTATCTCAGCAGTGTAACCTTGTGTGTTGACTATTGAATCTGGCATACCAACTTTGAATCTGATTTTTTAACGAATGAATATGGCATAAATACATAAGAAACTGATATGTCGACAATGGAATCTGGTATATTGAGAACGGAATCTGCTATTCTGAGTACAGAATCTGGTATATTGTCTATTGAATCTGACAAATCAGTTATTGAATATGGATTATCGACAACATAACGTGGCGTTTCTTTCTGTCTGATAAAAACCAGCGCTAATGACGATGTGGAGTAAAAAGATTTGGGAATCAAGACGTGTCAAGAATGGTGCCTGATTAGAGGGTGATGGGCACCACTGTGTAAACGGCAGGTTGGTGAGGTGGGTGGTTGTACCTGGTGTGGATGATCTCAATCCTCTCCTTGATGCGTTCAGAGTAGATGCTTCCCTGTCCAATCAGACTCTCCCCAGCCTCCATCACAGTTTTGATCTTCTGCAAGTTCAGGTCCATGGTGGTGGAGAAGTCTCTGTGCTTCTTTATAGTGGCTTCCACTGTCTCCACGGTAGTGGGCAGCTCTACATGAGCCAGGGCCGATTCCTGAGGGAGGACAGAGAGAGAGAGAGGGGGGGGGGGGGGGGGGGGGGGACCCATGTCAATACCATAACATATACAGTTATGGCCAAAACTTTAGCATCACCTAGAACTATCAGTTTTGGATATGGACAAGTACAAAGCGGTATGTAATTCAGTATGTTAAGGTAACATTATTCAGCAGGTTTCATTCAACTTTATGATGCAAGATGTGTTAATTGCACAGGGTGATGCAAAACTTTTGGCCATGGCTGTGGAATCACACATTCTGGTATCTGAAGCCAATACTGTACATTGGCTCATCAGCACTGTATGAAAGATGATAGGCATGACCTAATCCATTCAAAACTTGATTAATGGTGACCATCACCGAACTGTGTGTTTTTACAAACTCAACCTGAATTGTATTATTGGTTCACCCCGTACTTATAAAGCAACAATGGGCCAAAACCTGGAGGCTCTCAAGATAATAATAATATAACCTTTATTTTTATATAGTGCCTTTCATAGCGGACTACCATCACAAAGCGCTTTACAGAGGCAGGCTGTGAACTGTCCATTATATGCAGTCACTTGCAATAGGACATTGATTTAACATCTCATCTGCAGGATGAATATCTGATAATGTTCTGACACTAAAGAAGCCCCAGTTGGCAGTACAAGGGCTTTGGACCAAATATTGCATGGTGGCTTGTATATATTGCAGCTTAATAAGGAGAAAAGCAGAAAATGAAATTGGAGCTGTGAGCTTTCATTTAAAGTGACACTACAGCTGAAGATTGTGCAATTATTGGAACTGGAAAAGCATTTGAAAGGGTTAACCAGCTTACAGATTACATGAAATCACTCGACTCACTTCCCAGATCTAAATGCACAGGTTATGTAACCAGATTTCTGAATCCCGTTTTAATATGTTGCCTTTTAACTTAATTTATTTTAGTATTCCTGCAACTGGGAAATGGGGGGAGGGTTTGTCAATGGGCTCTTTCTTCAACAAACCATACGAGTGCACAAAGACATGCACTGGCTGGCAATGGAAGCCTGTAACTGCTGCCATTGCTTGAGTGTGATCTGATTCTGCACAGAATCCCTTTGCATTCGTTATGAGAAATTGGGTCAGAGTAGAACATGCGGAACGCTTGAAGACAGATGCTCTTGCAGTTGTGGCAGATCCTTTCCTGTGGAGAAGTACACTCTCTGCAGCTATTTTCAGATGGATAAATATAATTACACTGAATATGCCTTGATGTATAGGTGATGGAGATTAGAGACACTGTCAGTGAGGTGTAGGGCAGTGATGAGTTCAAGCCGGAACCAGGCACGGATCAAGTACTTTGAAAAGTAGTGAAGTACCAGCCCAGGTACGAAGGGAAAAGTTTATGAATCAGTCATTGCTACAGCTTGGGTGGCTGCCCCATTGGCCATAGTAACACTAATGTGTCCCGAGGGAATCATAATTAATTCATTAAGATTAAAATAAAAGGTGTCACTTGGACTCAGCTGATTTCTAAAACGTTACTTCTCTTGTTAAAAAAAAAAAAAAATTACAAATTGTGACAAAATAAACCATATCATTTTTTTTTTTTTTTTATGGAATTGTATTTTTCAAAATTAATTCTCTGCTGCCTCAGTTTAGAAAGTCTCTTTATTTTATCGCTCAACGCTGTCTGACCAAGATAGAGAAAGACACTAATGTGGAAATACTCGTAGAAATAAGATTGCCTATTATGTGTGCGACTAGAAGTTCAGTATTCAAATAAAATGTGAATTTGTATAATAATTCTTGTTTAAGAAAATATATATATATATATATATATATATATATATATATATATATATATATATATATATATATATATATAAATATATAAACGTTATATAATCTGTATGGGCCCATTCCTTAATTCTGTCGTCTTTAATTGACTCCGTACTAGTGGTAATTACTGACGTCTGATTAAATTACAGAGAATAATTTACGGTCAGGGATCACGCGTACCACCAGGACGTGGGTCTGCTGCTACACAAAAGTCGGTCGGAAAAACAAGACAAAAATGTTGTTTTTGTTTTCAGCCAGCGAAAAATCTATAGCCAGTGTTTTTTTCAGCCAGCCTTTTGTATCTGTAACTTAATTAATTAACATCAATACTGGAGGGAGCGCTGATGATTGTTAGCATATCTCTTTCCCTTCCTCACCCCCCCCCCCCCCCCCCCTCTCTCTCTCTCTCTCTCTCTCTCTCTCTCTCTCTCTCTCTCTCTCTCTCTCTCTCTCTCTCACATGTAGCCTCAGGTATTAGCTAGCAACCTCTGCTTTGAGCTGCTAGAGATGAATGACAACCAGATAAAAGAGAAATTATGCAAATCCTGCTGCACGTCTCCCCCCGCTGCTTCACAGAAATGCACTTAACCCTGTCAGTGAAAACAATCCCCCACCATAACGATTTATTACCGTTACAGAGTGACAACGACAGCTGTGCTGTTTGAAAAGTATGCTGCAAGGAAATAATGCAATTTAACCCTGTAATGTCCAAGCATTGATGAAGCATTTATGTAACTAGATTCCATTTCTTGGACAAATCACTACTTTTTTTTTGCAACACAATGTACTGCATATGAAAACTTCTGGCTTGTGAGTCTGGATTTAAAAATGATAATATAGAGGAGTGGCAAAGCATTGTATCACATGTGTTGCAGAAATGGGCAATACATGATTAACAATACACTTTGCAGTTCCCTGATAATGTAATGTTTCAAATGAATAATGTTAATATTATTTTATAACTAGGGCATATCTTATCCTTACTTATAGCTGACAACCAACCTTGAATCGGCATTGGAAAACATTCAACTTTTTTTTATTATTATATTTGCTATGCTAAAATGTGTTCAACATTACGTTATCAGGGAATTATAAAACCTTGTAATGCCCATGCCTGTGTCATCTGATACAATGCATAGCCAACCCCTCGATATTATTATTTTTAAAAGCCAGTCTCACATGCCAGAATTTTTCATATGCAGTCAGGGGGGAAAAAAGAAGCGCTTTCTCCAAGAAATTGAATCTAGCTACGTAAATAAAGTAGCTTTATTCTTGTTGGTGTTTCTGTTGTGTCTCCTCCTCTTACCTGGTTATTGAGGAAGGATTCTGCCTGCTTTACGTCACGGAGGAAGAGGTGGAATATGTGAGACTGCACCAGGACCTCCCTCCGGCTCTCCCACATCTCCAGCAACTTGTTCCAGCCCACGTCCAGCTTCTGCAGCCACTGCTGGAGGGAGATGTAGGGCAGGTCAGCCTCCTCCAGGGCCAGGAGCTTGTTGACCGCCTGGATTTGGTTGTAGTCCTCCTCGTAGCGGCCAATCTCCTCCTTCAAGGTGGCGTGCTGGTTGATGAGCAGTTCAGCTTCCTCCAGGTTGTTGGGGAGCTCCTCTGAAGCTACAGCCGTCTGGGTGCGCACCAGCCAGGTCAAGAAGTTGTCCAGGTCTTGGATGAACTGTTGGAGCCTGCTGGCCACAGTGAGGGAATCTTCACACCCTTGTAGGGTCCTCTTGAGCTCGTCCCACTCCACGCTGATCTGCTCAAACTGCATCAAGATCTCCATGGCTTGGGAGGGGTGGGTGGCTGCCAGTTCTTCAGCCTCTTGCTGAAGGATGATCAGCTTGGGCTCCAGGATGGCCAAGGCTCCCTCCATGGTGGAGAGCTTCCTCTGAAGGGCCAGCACCCCTCCCAGATCAGTACCTGTGTACTGGGTGGTCTCTATGGCTTTCCTCTTCTCGCTGATCTGAGACTGCATCTCAGTGCACTCCAGCAAGTAATTCTGGATACGCACGACGGAATTCAGGTGGTCCTTCTTCTGCTCCACCAGCTCCACAATCCGGTTCCACCTGCAAGACCAGGGAGCATCGTCAAGCAAAGTGGTCTAACGGGTAGATTGGTAAGGATCTCTCATAATGCACCTGGAGGTGTCTTTCTCTCCAAGTTATGTCCTAACCCCAACTCAGAACCTAATCCTAGCCTTACAGTCACTACAGAATCCCAACCCCTGATCTTTATATCATCTATCATGTTATTTATGTTCCCTATTGCTGTTTCCGGGTCATTTTTTTGCCATTTATACCCAAAAATATTAAGTAGGCATGGAAAGTCATGATCTAAGCAGAAATAACAACTGGTAAGAAATTAAATATTACAAAAATCATAAATGATTTAAAGTATTCCTAATACAGTCCCATCTCGGAGGCATCTGCTCGACTATTTCTATTGTGTATAGCCTCCTTTTATCAATTAATTAATTGTAGCTCATTTTGCCATAGCCATTGAATTGCTAACCTAAATGTCTGCTGTGATTGTGTAATTGTGAACTTTTATCATACAATAGTTGTACTGTTTGTGCACATCCCCAACATGAATGATGTCTAATTCCATGAATTTCTTGAAAATTGCTCAAATGAAAAAGTGGTTAGCGTTACAGCAATAGTCTGAAAACTCAAACTTAATGCTCTGTGTACCCAACGCATGGTTTAAACATAGAGAACTGGTCATTTATGTCTTTGTTCGGGTGCTAAAAGCCAGGTATAAGAGATAGAGTGGTGCACAGAGGCGCTCATTCTTAATCTATCTGGTAACATGTTACATTTAGTGTCTCTAATTACTGTGTATTTACATGGTAGTTACTTAGTAATTACATGTGTACTTACACATAATTACAATGTTATTATGCACAGTTACAACAATGTGATTCCTGACTGACGGTTACCTGCCATTGAGGTGGTCCTGGCAGCCTCTGACCTCTACAGCGCTCGGGTGATCACCGTCCAGAAGCTTCTGGACAATCTGATTGACGTCCAGAATCCGTTCCATCAGACTGTTCATCTCCTGGTCAAGACTCTCAAACCTGGCCAGGGAGAAACAGATTCATTATAAAACTATACTGAAATACAAACAGGCCGTCAGGGTGATTGAGGTCAGATAAAACATTAAAAAAAAAAAAAACTAAAAAAACATTTATTTAACAGAGCGACATCTGGTGGAAAAATAAGTAAAGTGAATTTCTATATTTTCACTTGTGCATGCTTTGAATTCTTCTGCCAGGACAAATGTGTTGAAATCACATGGTTTCCTCCTTGCCAAATTAATTTGTTACAGCCCCCACCTATCCCCCAACAATCTCCATGCTGCAGATAGTTGTATCAATGTGGGTTTGCAGGGGTCCGAATATGAGTCATACAGAGAATGAACTTTTAGGAACAGTTAGAGCCCTTTTCCCAAGCAAATGAAGCAAAGGGAGATCAAGCAATTTGAACACTGTAAAAACTTAGTTGTACAATAAAAACAAATGCTTTCCTGTTCCATGAACTGAATGACAAAAGTGTCCTGTAACGATATATTTTAGTCTGTCCCATTTATGAATGCCATCGCTGCTGTTCATTAGAACAGCCACTGATGATTTTCAGACCTGAAGTTTGTTAAAACATGGCTAGATAAAAGCCAAATTCAAAGCAGATGAGAAAGTGAAGCATATAGAGAAGTTACTGTGAATCAAGATCTGTACATTTTTTTTTTTTTTTTTTTTTTTTTTTACAAATGAACCCTTGTAATTACAACTGAAAGAAAAGGACTTGACTTACCTGTGTGCCACCACCTCCACGTCTTCCAGATTCTCTGGGATTTCCATCTTGTTGAGCCACTGCTCCTTCTCGTCGATCCAGACCTCGCAGGCGTTGACCTCGCTGAACATGCGGTAGACCGCCAGGGCATCGTGGAGCCACTGCTGCCTCAGAGCAGTCACTTCGGTCACCTCCATGTAGAGCTGCTCCACCTCTGCCATGCGGTTCTGCACCTCGTCCAGGTCTCGGTACTGCGCAGACAGGCTGACCTTGTGCTTGCGGAGAGACACCAAGTAGATCCGGTGCTTCTCGATCTCCTCAGCCACCCCTTTGTGCTTTTTCATCAAGGACTGGGTGGAGTACTCATCGTGGCCGAAGTCCTCGCTGGAGACCAGCCGGTAGGTGTCCTGCAGCCAGACTAAGAGGTCGTCCGTTTCGGCGTTGAACTGGAAGAAGCTGAGGGCCTCCTGGAGCTTGTGGAGCCTCAAGCCCGCGTGGTCTTCAAGCTTCTTCCACTGGGCCTTCACCTCCATGATCTTCTCCTGGATGTGTCCCGTCCCAAAGCATTTCTGAGTCAGGATCTGCTTGCCCTTCTTTATGGTCTGTTGGAGGAGGGAGCGGCGACCCAAGAGCTCCCCGGCCAGGATTTTGTGCTTGTTCAGCAGCTTCAAGATGCTGCTCAGGTCCTTCCCGAAGGTCTGGGTGGCCAGGATGGACATCTTTTCCCAGATCCAGGCCTCAGATTCCTCTATTTCCTGGAAGAAGGCCCACAGCTGTCGGGATTCTTCCAGCTCCGAGCGCCTCTTTTCTGCCAGCTGTTTGAGTTCTTCCAGGCAGGTGCTAACATGGTTCACCCTGTTGCAGATTACCTGAGGATCACAGGGCTGGTAACCTGGGAGGTTTAAGGGAAGTGAAGAAAGAAGCAAAGGACTGAACTATGGGATGGCATTTTCTGTAATTAATCAGAGTGAATGAAAGATTATTTAATCAAACACATGTCTTAAGCAATTAATAGTCAGTGCTCCTAATCGATAAGAGGGTTGCAGCAAGGAGGCCATATTCTTTTGGTTTTTCAAATCAGGTGAACTATGCGCCAACAGCAAACAAACAAAGTTCCCTTTCACTCAGATAAAGTTACATAACCCAAAATAAAAAGGGAAAACTCTGCCCTCTGCTGGACCTCTTTGTAACTTCAGAGCTCATTCTGTTACATTGTACAGCTAGGGCCAAAAGTTTAATTTGTAGTTTTCCCCTACTGTATACTTAGCTGTGTATTACTGGATGGATATTTGCCTATAGACCCAAAACACTACAGTGTTCTAGAATAGTGGGTCAGAATGTCACAGTATTCTATAGAACACTAGTGTTCCCTGTACTGACCAGTGCATTGCAGTGATGCACTGGAACATCGCTGTATTGTAGCAATGGGCACTGCGATGGCTATGCAGTGGAGCTGTCCTCTTTACCTTCCATGCTGGTGAATTTGAGAGCTGCCGCGTTGAGGGTCTTCACCCGCTCTGCCTGCACGGAGATGTCAGCTTCCAGCAGCCCGTGTTTCTGAAGCAGGTCATCCACCTCCAGCAAATGCTTTCCAAAGTCCTTGGCGAGCAGCAGCACCTGCAAGCAACCTCAGTGATCAGCACACTCGCACCCGGCTCCATGTCATTATTTATTTATTTATTTTTTAATGAAAAATACATTCTTGAAGTGACATGTGACACCAACAGGTGCAAGTACACAGAAAGAAAGAAAGAAACATCACTGAAGGGAGATTGAACAAGACCTGGAGCAATAATCAGATACCAGGAAATGGGAACTTTGTAACTACAGTGTTGTTTAAAGTGTAAGATAGAACAGAAGAAAAAGGGCTTTGAGTAATAACAAGTAAGAACATGGGTGCTGGGCTAAAACATGATCCCCAGACATTACTGATACCAGAAGTACAATTACATTTCCCATCATCCTCCTGCTCACATATGTAGCTGAGATGGATTTACCAGTGAGCAGGAGGATGATGGGAAATGTAGTTCTGAGAGGTCCATGCGGGTACATGTGAAGCCATCTTCAGGCAGGGAATGCAATTTAAAAAAGTGGTCTATATATATATATATATATATATATATATATATATATATATATATATATATATATATATATATAAAAAAAATGTAAACAATACACACACCTTACGTAAACAGTTGTAGCAACACATGGGAACATGTAACACAATAAAATAAAAAGGTATGTACCCTTTAATTGCGGCTAGACACCTTCCTCAGTGTGTCACTCACACACACACACACACACACACACAAGCAGCCCCTCTGACCTGCATCTCCTCCATCCAGTCGATCATGTAGACCATCTCCTGGAAGGTGTTCTGCAGTGTGAGATTCTTCTCCAGGCGAGCCCGGCGCCCGGTCACCAGCTCCTTCAGCAGGCTCCACTGCCCCAGGATGTTGTCCTTCTGAGCAACGATGCGCCGGATGTCATAGTAGCTCTCGGACTCCATCTCGGCCGACAGCTCCACGACCACGGCGATGCGCTCCTCGTACGATGAGATGTCCGCCTCGATGGCTTCATGCTTCTTCATCGCCGCCTCCACTGCCGGTAGGTCGTAACCGAAGTTGTCCTGGATTTTAAAAAAGACAGACGTTGGAATGAAGGCGTTTTTAGTGCGCAATGTTGTGCTTTTTAAGGATGAAACTGTGCATTGACAACCTGTGTCATTTCCACGATCGTCTCATTTAGTCATCAGTAAATGTATTAAATAATGGAACAAAAGTGTAACTCAATTATCATTTGTGGGTAAGTTAAAAAATTGCCAGGCAAAGTGAACCGCTAAAGACCATTTAGTAAGTTTTGACAGCTATACGTTCTGGTTAATCGTAACTAGAAGTTAATCAACACCCGATCGATAGTCTTCATACCTGTGAGACGAGTCTTTGGTTCTCATTCAGCCACGCCTCCCTCATGGTGGCTTTGTGATCAAAGCGCTGAGCCAGGAGTTCCAGCTTCTCCTGGCGAATCAGCTCTGTCCTCAGAGCCACGCCCCTCTCATGCTCCGCCTTCTCCAAGCGTTCCCAGGCCTGGGCAAGACGGGGTTAAACACAGACCCGTTACACAATTACACACACAGAGTCCGGAAAATTTCCAACATGTAACACGTTTCGGATATAGGATATACAAAAAGCCTTCAAATACAACTGAAAATGTGTGGGTATATCTAACGAGTGAAAGCATCAGGTTCTTTAATTAAATTGGGGTTTTGTCTTTTGCTGTCCACTGTACAGCACGTGCTTATTTCTCACTCCAGCCACACACCTTGTTGATCTCAGAGATGAGCTTGCCCTCGTGAGGCACGTACAGTTTCTGGTTGTTAGCTCTCAGTTTGCTTTGGATGGTGAACAGGAGAACCTCCAGGTTTCCCTTCTCCTGAAATCTGAAGGCAGAAAAACACAGACAGGCTTGCTTAGCAAAGGTAAGGTGACGGGGGAGGGGCCTCCAGAAATACTACAAGAAACTTCAACTCAAGGACAAACGTTCTTTTAGCATTTCTAAACAATGTTGTGTGTTTAATAGTTGCGCATCTGTACGTGAACATCAAAAAAAAAAAAAACACAAGACCACAGCCGACAACACAGTTGTTTAATTTATCGCCAGATCAAAGCAGTGTATTTTAAACATCGATGATCGTGTAACCCGTACGAGACACAGCGATTGGGAGCTCCAATAGCTGTTTCTTGTGGCAATGTGACAGGTTACAAAAGATAGCTCATATCTCCAAAAATCAAACAGATCATTGTTTCAGGTTCTTAACTAAGAATTTGAGTTAAAAACATATGAGCATAAAACATTGCACTAAATTCCAGGACAAGTTTACAGCTTTTAGATATTTATGGATGTCGCCACCTGCTGGATTTTAAATGCATAACAGCCTGTAATTATAAGTGGCTTGTTTCCGTGCACTTGACTGAGCTTCAGCCCTTTGAATAAGCAGGAGAAAATTATTCTGACCGTTCGAGAGAAGCTCTCTTCACCCCGCAGCTGTTTGTGAGGCCAAACCCAGATGTGATCCAGATGTTTCACATTTCATCTCTATCAAGGAGCAGATGCTTGTCTTTGTTAAAGAGAGAGAAAGAGCTAAACTCAAGCACGGAGGATTTAATATTTGGAAAAGGAAAAGGGCATGTAAGTTGATGGACATAAATAATACGTTTTAGTTTTTACTATGGAAGTTAGTTTAACCTTTAAGAACTACCATGGGAGGTATATTTGCATAACTGGTCTATTGCCACATTCATGTCCATTGAATCCTACGTACACCCACTTGTGCACTTTTCTGAGGTCATTTTGACTACTTAGCTTCCATTTCGTATTGTGAGCGCCCTCTCTAACCGACTTCAGTCTTCAGTATGCTGTTCAGCATTACGAGTGGTGATCGATATAAAAGAAATGATTAATTACTTTGCAATCAAACAAGCACGTTTGAACAAACCACTTCTATCTTTCCCTTAAAAAATATCTAGCCCGCTAGAGCTGGAAGCCGATTGGCTGATGATACTGAACCCTTTTCTAGTGTGGATTAGAACATTAGGCTGATAGAACTTTCATTTAGAACTTAGAACGATGGACGTGTGTGTCCCATTGTTTATCCCCATCAACATGACGGAGACCATCTCCTCAGAGGATTGCTGCTCATGTTGGCAGGTCATGGCTTACTTGATGGGCTTCTCAGTTGTACAGTAGGTCGTGAAAGCCTGCAGTTGCTGCTGTACCCCGACCAGGGAGTTGGCGAATTTCTGGTTGCTGATAATACCGATGGTCTTCTCGATCCACTCCAGCAGCTCGGAGGCCAGGACTTCATACCGCTCGATAATCTTCTCCGTCTCCAGTGCCTTATCCAGGACCTGTGCGGGTGGGATGGGGGGCATCAGTGATCAAATTCACTGAAACATCAAACCCCTTCCATGTATCAAAACCATCTTTATATTCATTAATCCCATATCATCCTGGGTATGCATTTTAATTAGAGAAGCTTTGTTTTATATACACAGGTTTGGCTTTTATACAGAAAAATGTGAGCCCTACAAGATAACGTATAGTCATATATTAAAAACGACACAGGGCTATGTCACGAACAAACTGAACATGTCACACCAAGGCATATTCCAACGTATTATATAAAGTAACTGATTTAATAATAGGCAGCATCTCTGTACCTCCTTAGCACCTTCCATGGAACCCAAAATGGTTCGCTTATCCACTTCTTTTTTGAATGCTACATCACTGACTTCAAGCCTGTTAACCAATCAGAGGGAAGTCGGACTTGACGTTTCCTAGATCCAATTTCTTTGCCCCGTTTTAACTCACCTTCAGATTATATTTGACAGGACCATTTTGGTAACTCTTTGTTCTATACGAAGGATTCCATCTCAAAAGAAATCTGTTCCTTAAAAAAGAATTCCAATGACTGGTACCTTTCCGACTCTCTTCCCCTCGACAGCCAGAGCTTTCATTTTGGAGAAGTAATGGTAAAAGGACACGATGTAGGTGATGATTGACTTTTCATCTGGATTCTCTGTGTTGACATCTGCAGGGAGAGGCAGGGAAGGGTTTTATAGAATGGAAGTCACTGGCGCTAATAAAAAGGCTAGGATCGGGAATTGTTATAAAGCCCACCTTCTGGGTCCAGAAGTTTGGTCAGTCCGAGGTGCTGCTCTGCACTGTTGAAGGCCTGCTGGAGATTGTGGGTGGCGTTGGATTTGCTCAGCTTGCTGAATTCGATCAGATCTGGCCTAAAACAGTAAGAAATCACATGCATTTTAAAACAGCCTTGCATGCATTTCCATGCTTGTGATTGGTTCAGTAGAAGCTGTCTGAGATCTCGACTGGCTGCAGCACAAGCTCTCCAATTAACCCCGCCTCCTGATATGGAAGGATCATTGCGGGAAGTATAAATAATGCGATGACTGAAGCATTTGTTAAACGTTTTGATGCTTTTATTCTGTATTTACTGTTATTTTTATGATTGCTTTAAGTGCTGTTGTCCTGTCTGAATGGTTTCTCTCTTTTTGCCTTTGGTTTTATGATGATATTTCTTGACGTCTTCTCTTCCTAGGAACCTCTTGCAGAGCAGAGGTATAGCTCAAGGGTTCTATCCTGGTTAAATAAAAATACATTTGAATTAGATTTTATAAAATGGTATGTATAATACGGCAAGAAAAATAAGTTAAAAATGTATTAGAAATGTATATTCAGGCTTGCTCAGCCAGCGAAAGCTTTGAACAATCCTCAGAATCAGACCAATCAAGTCCAACTAACCACTAGCTGCTTTAGACCTTACAATAGGTTGTCTGATTTTCAGCCAGGTGGATGGCCAGGTGGATGGTTTTATGGGGTTACCTGTGTTTATGGATCAGAGCATTGAAGGCTAGCCCGTCTCGCCAGCTGCTTGTGAAGTTTTGAATGCTCACTTCGGGATAGCTGGCAAAGGATTCAAAGAGACACACTGTCGGTCAACCTTTCTCTTACTGGGCTTTCCGTTCATTGCACAAAATGGAAGAACTGGGTAAAATCTTGCAAAATACCTCGTACAAGAATTGTTGAAGGAAAACAATTTCAACAGCGTGTTTTATACCGCGCCAATGAATTCATTCAGGAATACATATCCACAGGACTCTTTATTGGCTAAAAAATTATTAGAAGACACGTTCTCACCGGAACCTATTGGTAGCAACTACAGCGGAAAGCGGTCCCTCTGAAAGTCATTCATTTTGTGCAGTGCATCATTTTATAATAGTTAATATTACAAAATGGGGGGGGAGCTCTAATACTTGTTTTCTTTGAAGGGCATAGTGTCAGCTATCGATTGTTATGCATACGCAGAGGTTTGCCGATGTTTGCAATAGCAAGAGTATGGAGATGGCTCGATAGTAAACGTACCCAGCGGTCTTCATCTGACACCAGAGAAGCAGCGCATCCTTGGCTGAACGAGTTTCCCTATTGTCTTCTGTCTCGATCTTAATCACCTGAATCTGAAACGAGCAACAAAGAGATACTCTCAAGCTTGCCTTTGCATTAGCTATGGCTTCTCTGCTCTAATTCAATATCCAATCCCAATTACTAGAACACTGTGGTGCAGTTACAGCCTTGCTAAGTTTAATTGGGTGGATTTTATTATGGTTTTATGGGTAACATATTAAATGGCCACAAATTCAGAATGAATTCTGACTGAATCCCACAAGCAATAATACTTCCTCTGAATTCTGAAGTCTTTCATTTTGAATTCAGCCCCCTGTCAATTCACGTAGGGTTAATTACCCATTGATCACATGTATAAGGCATGCATTCATGCATAAATTAACACTTCCCACAATCCTGTGGCCCTGTGGTATTCAGCCAGAATTCATTTCAAATTTGAGGCCATTATTTTAAAGTGTTACCGGTAATGATAGACGTTTCAATCTGTACTGTATATACGGTTATACTGCATCGTTTTCCTGCAGTTCATTATGCAACTGGTCTCACCCTCTGACCAGTTTAACCATTTCAGGCTCTGACATCTTTAACTATTAATGCCCTGTTGAAAATACATTATCTAGAAAGTAAACATGCTAGCTATCATATGAAAATGTTTACAACATATTTAAATGTAAAAGCTGTAGATATGAAGCTGTACTTTTGTAGCAGGGTTCCAGTGACACTATAAAACCATTCTATGTACGTTTGGACAATGTACGGCCACAAGTTTTGCATCACCTCCCTATAGAATCAACAAACGTTGCGTCATAAAGTCGAATGAAACCTGTTGAATGATGTTACGTTAACATATCGAATTACACACACTGAAAGAAAAAAAAACCCTGACAAATTGAAAAATGTGACATTTCGAAATCTAACATGAAATACTACTGTACTGCTATTATGGCTTGTGGTTGAATTGTATCATTTTGTAGTGTCTTTGATTAGATGATGTTAATAAAATATCGAAATTATGTTCATATAGTTTTTTTTTTTTTTTTTAATTTTTTATTATTATTGAGTCAATATAAAAGATCCAGGTGTTTTGCAAAAGGTTTGTCACCTTGGGCTGTGGATTACTCATTAGTATTCAAACTGGTTGAAATAAGCAAACGGGCTGTTTTTAAATGGTTCTAGATATTTAGCAGCACCATTCCAGACTATTTGTACACTGCATTTATTCAGGGTCTGGCTCAGCTGTCTGGCTGTTTTACAAAAGCTTTTTCTGTGGTGTTTTCTTTCCCTCTACATACTGCTACTGAGGTCCTGATGATAAAATGCTGACTGATCAGAGTGATAAAACCAATCAATAGCATCACATCTCCAATCACCTGCTTGTTTCACCTTCACCTGCGTACAAAATCGAACACTCACGATCCTTAAATATTGGAAAGGAGAGAAATGTCCACCTTTCACATAAATATGTAATGCTGCAGGCATTACAGCTGGAGAGGCTCTACCAGACAGACATAGGGAATTTAAATGGCTTCCTTAAAATGTGGGGGCCATTTATAAACTAATTACAGAAATATATATACAGTAGGATATACAGCTGTGGCCAAAAGTTTTACAGCATCACCCTTTAAAACTAATTTTTCTTCATAAAGTCACATGAAACCTGCTGAATAATGTAACTTTAAATGAATTGTAATACCCCGTTGTGGTTTTCCATGTACTAAATGAAAAACTGACAAAATTGAAAAAAAAATGACATTTTGAAATCTAGCATGAAATACTGGACTACTATTATGGCTTCCGGTAGACTTTTGTGACATCATTTTGTAGATTCTTTGATTATGTTAAAGAACAATTATGTAGTACCTGAAAGCGGAGGATGATGGTCCAAATTAGGCCCAGTGAGAGACGATGGTTGCCGTCGACGATGTCGTGGGAGCCCACGTTCTCCAGGTGGACGCGTTGCTCTTTGAGGAACGTCAGAGCCTTGTCCACGTTCTCCAGGCAGTGGATCCTCATGCGACCCCGTGTGGGCTTGGGCTTAAACAAGAGTGAGGTGGAGTGAGCAGCTGGGAGGTAAAGATGGAGGGAATGAGAGAGGGAGGCAGAGAGGGAGAAGGAGGTAGGGAAGCAAGAGGGGAGGGAGGCAACGATGAAAAGGAGGCAGTCTTAGTGAGGAATGGTAAGGAGACAGCCAGGAAGTGAGGGAGGCGGATAGGCAAGGGGTCAGGATGGAGTGAGAGGGAGAGTGGGAGATGGGGTGGGGGGGGGGCTAGAGGCCGGACCCACCAGCTGTTCCCCAGACAGCACCTCCAGCAGCCTGGTCAGCATGTATCCATCTCGGAGGTCATTGTAGAGGTCAGCGATTCGACAGGCGACCCGCGCCAAATGAGAGTTCACCCACTTGGTGAAGGTTTTCTTCTGAACAGCATCGCGCTCGTCTGACACGAGAGAGAGAGAGAGACAGAGAGTCACACCAAATGAAGAGGAAGGAGAGTCCTTTGTAATCCCGGATATTTGTTCCCACCAGTGAACATTTGTTCCCCTGCATGCATGTTTGTTATGTATCCTATTTTTATGTAAATTCTGTGTGTATAATGCTGGTAAATGTGAGTAATGTTTGCAGGCTGTTCTCGTGTATTATTGTTGGTGAGATTGGACCTGTCAGAGGGGACTGGGTGGTAGATGTTTAGGGTCAAGGTTTTAGTTGAAAATGAATGGATATAGACTTATATACAAAGAAAGATTACTGCGTTACAAAAAAAAAATAAGGGAGTACAAATATATTAGGAAGGGGAACAAATATTCCCGAATGTGGGTGAACATGCACTGTGTGACAGCGAGTACTTCAGTGAATAAGAGATTCAGCCAACCTGCCAGTGCTCTGATCCGGGAGCACTCAAAGAGCCTGGCTGTCGTGCTCTCTATGTCCCAGGGCTGTTCCGGGGTGCTGGCGGGATGGTTATTGTTGTTGAACTGCCTCTGTGCCTCTGCATTGTCCAGGTCTGTGCTTACGTTCGCCATGGCGCTCCGCCTGCACTCACCTATGGCGCCTGATACAGAAAGCGCAGTTCAGCGAACACGACAGAAGGGAGGAAAGCTTAACTGGAATTTCAAATATGATGGCATCTGAAAGTGTGCTGGTATATTTTTGCAGGGAATTCTAAAAAAATTCTAAAAAAATTCTAAACTACGTTCTCAGTTCATGGCCTGTTATACAGAATTAATGATGTGGCCACTGAAAACCAACAGGCTCTGTCATGTAGACACAGGCCCCTGACTCACTCTGTCCAACAGACTTCAATACAGTGCTTGGCTTATTGCTGTTGAAGCAACTGTATGACAGGCAACTGTGGGGACAGTGTAAGATCTGAGTGTCTGTATTAAACATTTGCACATGTTTCTCCTGCTTTCCTACAGTCAACCACAGATGTTATAATGCTTTACCATGCTAGCTGTGGTTAACCCTGTGCTTTACTGCATGTTTTTACTATGGTATATGTAACAGGGCAGAGGCTAGGCTCAAACTAGCGACCGTGCACATCGCAAGTGAGCATCTTAACCAGGCTTTCTGCATTCTTGGTCACCGCATCTCATCTCACTAACTTGGTTTACATTTCAAAATTCAAACAAATATTCCGTCATTTCTGAAAAAAATTGTAATTCGTACCACATTACAGCAAAAATAAACAAACTGTAAAAGAAAGGAGAAAAGCGCTATTCTGCCCAGTAGAATGTGAGCTATACATTTCAGACCTCATTCATCCACAGGTTTACCTTGCATGTACTTTTTAAAGCAGCCTTTTATGTGTTGCATGAATGGATTTCCGGGTGTATTTGTTCGATATTCAGATATGAGTCCTAGCACAAACTCAGCTGATGCTTTATTTCATTTGCATTCAACAGGACACACTGCATGTTTGCTCATATGCAATTCAATTTGAATTACTGGCATTTATTGTAAGGCCAGTTTTTATAGTACGCTCACACACAACCCTCCAGCATATCTTCGATTGGGCAGATTGGGGTTTCCAGTGGGGGCCCTGTGAGAATGCAGACCATAACCATACCCAGTCCTTCCTGACCCAAATACATCCAGGTTTGCTCTACCCTGGAGCCTGGAGCAGGAGACTGGCAAGATGCCAGCCTCACTTAGTTCATCTGCCAACGGCGATCTTTCTAATCTCTGTGGCTTGTTTACATTCACACTCCACTAAACGATATAAACCAAGGAAGTGTTACTGTTCCTCATTCCTGGATTCAAAGAGTGGGGTAAGGAAAACAGCTGGACATATGAAATTGAGACTGAATCCTATATTTAACATCTTTTTTTAATGAAAAAATCAGGGACTTTTAATGGTTGGGGTCAATTGCTTTTTTTCAATTCTAATTCCAATTCCATTGTAATCAATTCCGATTCCAATGCCATGTTCATTAATTTCGATTCCAACTGTATGCAGTCATACCACCTATAAAACATCTTTATTCTTTCATGAACCATTTGGTGAACTGCAATGAGCGATGTTGTGCTTTTGGACTTGTATCACTAAACAAACAATACATACCCCCATTACGATATCATAGATCATATATCATGGAAAGAAAGTATCACGATTCATCGATCCATGATAAATCATTACACCCCTATACCCAAGTTAAAAATAACATTTAAAAGCAATAATAAGTGATCATGTTGGTAATACTAATAAGAGATGAGGGAGATATATATATATATATATATATATATATTATATAATATATATAGATATATATTATAATTAATATATATATATATATATATATATATATTTGCATTTAAAAAAATAAAAGACAGTGTTGGCTTTGGGCGGTGAATATGTTGTGATGTTTGCATTGAGGTGGAATAGGAATTTGGGGAGAACAGACGAAGGGCCCCAGATACAGCCAGTGTGACCTTACTGTGAAGCTCTTTGCTCTCATTTCATTATCAGCTCTGGGTTATTAAGTGCAGCCCTGTTGAGTACGAACAACAGAATAAACCTGAGGGAAGACGAATGCCCGGCTGCATTACTGCACATCTCGTCATCTCTCTGCTCAGAGATGGCATAAACAGCCCGGGCGAGCTTTCATTCGCTTGTCTTTCAACAAGGCGGAAACGCAGATGGTACCATCAGAACAGTTGAGATTTCTAAGGGGATGCTTTGAAAAATGGTACAAACTTACTATGCATTTGTGTGTGTGTGTGTGTGTGTGTGTGTGTGTGTGTGTGCGTGTGTGTGTGTGCATGCTTGCGTGCGTGCGTGCGTGCGTGCATGCATGTGTGCATGCGTGCGTGTTTGTGTGTGTGTGTGTTGGTTCCACAGCATATTTCTTCATGGTTCATTGGCTGTCTTGTAGCTGTAATGTGGTAATAATAAAGGCTTGGCCAAGATTTGGATTCAGGACTTCTTCTTCTTCTTTATTGCATTGTTTATGAAGTCATTGGAAAACTTGAGTATGCACAACAAATATATGTGCTTAGTCATGCTCAGCATTTAGCTTTTAAAATGTGTGCATTGATTACAGTTGCTTATAGATGGATGCTTGTAAGAAATGCACAGCACTAATGCATGCAAGAATCTATAATGACTAGTAATGCTCATAAATTCAGACTTGTTCTGTCCATATTGTTATAGCTGATTGCACATTGTATACTCTGTGCTTAAAACTAGAGGCAATTCTCACAATTCACATGGCAATGAATGTACGGCCCAATTAGCGCATGATATCAAATGTCGAAAAAGTGCTGCTGACTCAGTTCGGATAAATGCACAGCATATTTAAAATAGCTAACTACTGTTACTAAATAGCCTAGCGAACCATTATTAGCAACGCTATGGAGAACTTAGCAGGACACTGGTCAAGTTCTTACAAGAAGGCTGAACCCATTTGTGGCTTTATTTTGGCACGATGAGGCTTTCAGAGTTCGTTTTAATCGAACCGAACTTAGTCTTTCTCAAGAGGTTGTCTCAGTCCATTTGGGCAAAGAGACTGAGTTTGTTTCAGTGACACACGGTCACTTCAGAAAAATGTTGAAGCGAACCAGCAACAGAAAAAAGAAAAAGTCCTTTTCAAGTGAAGGAAGGGAATCAGGTTATTTTCCTCCAGAATTTCGTTTCATAGTGAACTCGGTTCGGTTACTTTAGAAACGATCTGCCTACCATGGACTGCGCAGTGACGTCACATTCCAAAGCAGCGTGGCAATCATTCTGATTCTTATTAATGTTATAACGCTTAGTAGTATTGAGATTGGTTTGAAGTGATGATCTTGTTGAATAGCGCCAGCTATGATCTATCTGTGGTGTAAGAGCAAAAGCAGTGGAAAGAAATGGCTATGCAATGTCTACTTGGGACAGGTTGTCACATAATATTTGGGGTCAGTTGTCACATGTGACAGCCAGCCCCAACAATAGCCCATACCCATAAACAGATATGGCCAAAAGCTTTGCATCACCTAGAATTTTAAGGTAGAGACATAATTAAAAAAAAAAAAACAACAACACATAACTGTCCTGCCCAGTCCAGTATTTCTCAAGCTTGGTGTAACATCTCTGTTTCCCTGGAACAGACCACGTTTATCAATGTATAGAGATTGCACTGTATAGAGATTGCCCTCACAACTACAATAAACTGTCCACACCGCTGTCACTGACAGACAAACCCCAGAAACACTGCAAACAAGAACAGCTATTATACATGCATGGATAATTATATATATACCAGAGTGGAGTTTTGTTTGATGAGTTAGAAATAGTAAATACAAATATAATGAGAGTCAATGAGAAGTCCCCACAAGTATAGGAATGCAAATATGTGTGCGTGCGTGCGTGCGTGCGTGCCTGTGTGAATAATGCGTGCCTGTGTCATATAACCAGTAGAACTGGAATTACAACATAGACTCAGATGTAATAAAATTGCCCAAAAACAGATTCATTCAACGATTAAAATAAACATAAATCCGTGGAGACATTCGCTTTCTGGGCATTGGAGAGTTAAAACACACGCAGGCACAACTGTTATTCAAACCCAGAGAGAGAGAGAGAGAGAGAGAGAGAGAGAGAGAGAGAGAGAGAGAGAGAGAGAGAGAGAGTGGCTGAGGTGTCATTGCTGTGCCTTTCACCTTAAAACGACATACAGCGCTGTCCCAAGAGTCTGCTTCTGGAACACAACCTCCGGTTAAATGCGGATAGCGTCTTATTACACTTTTACAGAATGCTATGACGCTGTATATTCTTTACCGACATGCCGAACATATGTATACAGAAACCCGTACGGTGTTAGCGGTACGAATTACAAACGCAACGTGAAGCACACAGCTGCAGCATCACCTACACGTCGTATATAACGCATGTCTCGAATGCCTACTCTATTCCATTGCCATGTCATTCTCGAGAAGGCTGCATTACAAAGAGATAATGAGAGACGAAAAAAAAAAAAAAAAGAAAGATGCCCAGGACAGGGAGATACATACAATGCCAGCCTTTAAAACGTATTATTTATTGCATTGCAGGAAAACCAGAATTGATGTGAAACGCATCTTTTGCTTTTCAGTTTTAATGTCAGGCAGGAACGAACCTGACAGTCAGCCGCTAGCATTGTATTTAAAAGGCATGTGGCAGTCTTCTGAACATTTAAAGACAATATTCGCTTGATATAAGACTTTCGTGCGAGCAAAAAGGCATTTAATTGTAAGTAATGTGTAGCGGGAGGCCAGGTTTCAAATCTCCGATCTCCAATTTTTTTTATTTTTTGAGGAAAAATATATACATTTACATTTACCTTTATCAAAGCGTTTCTGAAACACTGGATTCAACTAAGCAAATAGAAGTAATGTTTAAAAACATACACTGTGTTCAAATAACTGCAGTGTAGCCCAGCCGCTTTCAACCAGGCCGGTGCTGGCATCGGGGAAACGAACGGGATAGCAAAGGGGGGGTGGAGGGTGGGGGTGTTAATAATCTCAGTGACTGTGATCTGTACAGATTTTATGAAATATTTATAGTAAAAGTGCTTGATCTTACCTTCCCCCGCCCTCCCCAGTCCTCCGTCGGGTTTAGCTTGCTAGCCGCCGGAAAGAATATTCCCAAAGGGTGCCCAAGTAAAATTTGAGTATTCAGTTCAGTGACTGAGATTCCCGTACCCGACTCGCCATTAGACCAGCATCACCAAAAAATAATAATAATAATAATAATAAAAAAATACATAAATCAAAGCAGAAATTATGAAAATGAGCATATAAAAATTAATAAATAATAAAATAAAAATTCCTAACGAGGAGTTTTAGTTAAAGATAGAGCGATTAGCCTGCTCTGGCGTTTCTCATTACGCTTGCTAGAATCCACAGCCGGTGTTTGAACGTCCTATAACCACCGACCACAGCAACGCTCTCTCTCTCGCTCTCTCTCTCTCTCTCTCTCTCTCTCTCTCTCTCTCTCTCTCTCTCTCTCTCTCTCTCTCTCTCCCTCTCTCTCTCCTTGCAACAATGCGAGCATAAGCAAAAACTGTACAGCAACGCCGAGCATCCCACTTCCGACAACGAGACAGTCTTGTTTTTATTTCAAGAACTCTCCCGGCTCTGTATGTAGCGCAGTATTTATTTATTGATTTATTTAATCATTTTTACATTTAAATTATAATACTATTAAATATTAAATAAGCTAGACCGATGCAATCACGCCTTCCCACCCCGAACCCCACGTCCATGATATGGGGCACACAAGCCGAGGTCGATTTAGGGTTCAGCACCATGGACAGGTCAGTATCGTCACACCTTGAACGTCACACCTTCTTATAAAATAAACTCACCTTTGGATGTTTACTTCTTCCCGGGGCTTGCAAACTATTATACTATTCAACAGGAGCAGCTGTTTTAAAAAAGAATCCGTAAATCGAAAGTAAAGCATAATTTCAAACGAACCCTATTTCTTCCGGAATATATCAGTGGGAACGTTTGATAATAATAAAAAAAAAAATACATGCATATATCGTTAATAAGAAGCCCCTCAAGAGAACAGCGCTGTAAATTCTGCCAGAAATTCGGTCAGTAATCGCATGGACTTCGAAGCCCCCTTATGGTAATACACTCCAACTACAGAACTGTATTTTAATCAGAGGTCTGGTAAAGCATAGGCAAGCATTGTAAAGCACAGAGAGGTCTGGTAAAGCATAGGGAAGCATTGTAAAGCACAGAGAGGTCTGGTAAAGCATAGGGAAGCATTGTAAAGCACAGAGAGGTCTGGTAAAGCATAGGGAAGCATTGTAAAGCACAGAGAGGTCTGGTAAAGCATAGGGAAGCATTGTAAAGCACAGAGAGGTCTGGTAAAGCATAGGGAAGCATTATACAGCATAGAGAGCTATGTTTTTACGATGGGGACATTTTGATAAAGTTATTGACAAACTACCCTTTGTGTAACACAAGGTGACTACATTGCAGTTTAGAAATGATATGCACGCTCATTGTGCCTGCAGCCATACATTGGAAGCCCCCACGGTAAGAATGCTTTTAAATGACAACCAATCGCGTACGCTTTCATCTTCCCTCCCCAGGAGGAGTTTGTTACGGAAGTGAGCTAAATTATTTTAAGGGGGGGGGGGGGGGCTGTACCGTACAGACAGAAGCGCTTCTAACCTGAAACACAGAAGCCCGAACTACCCGCGCTAGTTGCAGGAATTCCTGGGAGCCTCGTTTAAAATCGATACTTTATTGCAGTCAGTTGTATTGATTGCTTACCATGGCTGAGAGTATTAAGAACGTGCTGATATTCGGAGCGACTGGAATGACTGGGCTCGCGACACTGCGTGTTCGAGCGTCGGTGAGGGAATATATTATATATATATATATATACTGTGCAGAAACGATCACCACACGGTGTGAAATAGTGTTAATAGCTAAGAATGCACAACGCAAAAACCCGCGACAATTAATACGTTTGTTAGCAATATTGGCGTTTTGGCGAATATCTAAACTGTATGTTGCACGCTTTTCAAATACGTACAGTACAGTGACCCAGGTCTGTGGCATAGCGTTGTACATACATGCAACTGGTTATTATGTGGGTAACGTTTTTTATTGCGATTCCATTTACGGTACAGAAGTGTTTACTAAAATATTTTGTGTCGGATTTGCATTTGTACTGGGCAGAAGGTACGCTGTTCAAAGTAAATTTTGTGCTGTGTGTTTGAAGAAAAGTATTCTATGGCGAATTGGTCTACAAATAAAATTGTGTCAGTTTTTTGTTAAGCACATGGAAATCTACAAGTATGTAATTCAAAATGCAAACGTAACATTATTCAACAGGTCTCATTCGACTTCATGAAGCGAAATTAGATAATTATGTACGGTGGTGTTAACCACAGCTATGCACACGTACACACACACACACACACACACACACACACACACACACACACACACACACACACACACACACACACACACACACACACACACACACTATCTACCACAGAAGACAGGAAGCACCATTGCCAGGTTTTTGTACATGCTTGAGAAGCGCGGGTGTGCGTCTTAATAAACTCATAGCAAAAGCAGGAATGGATCAAACTGCAATGCAACTGGAGTCTTATTGCCATCGCTGCTGTGTTACAGATACTGTAATTGGTCCTGCCTCAACACTAATGATATAACACGTGTTAGATGCATGACCTCGCTACAGGTGTAAATATCTTTTAAAGAAGTCAGCCTAGCATTTCCATTTTAGACTCTAACATGTTGTTGCATTGTTGTCCACAAAAAAAAAAAAAAAAAAAAAGTCAGAGTGCTGAGTCATGGTCACCAGACCAGGCAGTTTTGGCTGAGTCATAGTTAGAGGTGATCCAGCTAGGAGTGATAAGTCATTGCTATGCCTTCTGGGCTGTCTAATCACTCCAGAACAGGCAGGAGGGAATTATATCTTAGTCTGTCTGTTTCTTGTTGAAGCCACACCTATGGCAACAGTTTTAAAACTTGATTGGCCAAATTCTATACTGAAGAAATGCCCTCAATCTATAGATAGGGCACGCTGCTTTAAGGAATAAGGTTGGGGTACATTTCTTTAGTTTAAGGCTCTGAATCTAAGTGAAACAGTGAATGTTGATCCTGTATTTTGTAGCAAAGCACAGGAAGCTTGGGTGCAGGTTTGCACCATTGTATAGTTCACCTGTATTGCTCTTGCGCAAAAGCCACAAGCAGCTATTTTTAAAACCCAATGCATTTGTTATTTATGAAGGGAAATGTGGATGTTAAGAATAAATGCGTCGGTTTGTAGTGCCTTCCCTTTGTTTCTGTTGCTCTGCTTTGTCTGTGTATTTGCTTTCCCCTCCACTCAAATTATTGCATGTGCTCAATATAAAGGCAAGCTTGTGGAAGTTATTGATAAGGGTGGTCCTTATTTGGGTGTGATACATGGGGGGTGGCTGTGTGTTCTGACCTCTTGTAGTGATATATCTTATTAGCAGGGTGTGTGTCAAATGCAGGCATTGTTATTAGAAGATACCCCAGCTGTATAGTAATACTGGAAAACAGTTCCAAAAGAAAGAATTGTTAAAGAATGATGTAACCTCAGGTTAGGTAGAAAAAGGCTTGCATACTGTTTATTTGTTGGACCAGAGGAATGAGGACTCTGTTGTCCCCAAAATTGGTAATTATGCATTAAGTGCCTTTCTTGTATTGCATGCTGATGTTTAATAAACTATTAGTATTAAATTGACTTAGTGTTGAATTGAGCAATAATTCTGGGTTTATCCACAAAAATAAGACTGTGAGACAGTAACACAGATTCTTTGTTTGCACTGATTCGTTCATTCTCCATTCCACAGGGTATAATGTGACTGTGCTGGTAAGGGACCCAGCTAAGCTGCCCACCGGGCACAAGGCCTCCCGAGTGGTGACTGGGGACGTCCTGAATAAGGAGGCCGTGAGGCATGCCATGGAGGGGCAGGACGCTGTCATCATCATTTTGGGGACCAGGAATGACCTCAGTGAGTCTTGACAGCTGAGCAATTACTGCAAGGCAAAAAGTCCAGAGTGAAAGTAGAGGGAGCTGGTTTGGAGCTGGGATCTTGGGATCGGTAGCCTACATGGGTGTGACCCAACCAGTGCTTGATGCCCAGGGCTGGCAGGCAGGTGGCTGGGCAGAGGGTGCTCAGATCAGGTTTGAGGTGCACTCTCACTGTACCACACTAGCCACTGCTGTTGGGTTTAACCTCACGTTAGCCCTACATTCAAAGCGAGTATGTTAACACAGGATTGGCTTGTAACAATGTATATTAATATTTATTCCCCGTTGAGATTGAATATCCCCACATACGGGGAAGAAGAATCATGTATCACAACTCAAATTCGTATCTCGCACTTTAAGCTGATATGTAGGAATCCAATCCATTTTCACACTGCACACCTTAATATCGCATGCTTTCCCGCTACACAGTGTCATGGATAATGCCTTCATATGCTTTTTGTATTATTATTCTGCAGCGAAAAGATGGAGATGTACCTGTATCGATGCCACGCTATTGACGATAAGTTAAATTTGCGCTGCAGATAAACTGCAGTTACAACGTTGGCCACAAGAGGTCGCCAGGTCCTAAGGAAAATAATCTTGTTAGCGAGAATATTTTTCTTTATGCATTGTCGTTTTGCTGTTTTTATTTCTGCCCCTAGGTCCTACTACAATGATGTCCGAAGGCACCAGGAATATCTTGGATGCTATGAAAGCACGTGGGATTCGCAAAGTTATTGCTTGCATGTCGGGTAGGAGTTAACAAAATAACCTAGTCACACAGGTTGGAATATCTTTGCCAGTCTGTATTGTAATCTACAGCTCTGGCCAAAAGTTTTGCATAACCTAGAATTTTATTATATATATATATATATATATATATATATATATATATATATATATATATATATATATATACAGACACACACACACACACACACACACACACACATATATATATATATATATATATATATATATATATATATATGAACAGAATTTAGATATTTTATTTAACATCAGGTTAATCAAAGAAGCTACCAAACGATATTGCAAAAGTCTACTGGAAGCCATAATAGCAGTACAGTAGTCTTTCATGTTAGATTTCGAAATGTCACATTTCAAAATTTGTGTCTGTTTTTCATGAGGTATATGGGAAACTACAAAGCGGTTTGTAATTCAATATGTTAGCGTAACATTTTTCACCAGGTTTCATTCTATAGGGTACTGCAAATCTTTGGGCCATAGCTGTGGAAAGTTGAAATAGGGATTCCATGACCCTATCGAATGATGTGGGTTACATTGTGCAGCGAGTCTCTCGTGAGATACATGTTCACTCATTAAATTAAGCCAGTGTGTGAATGAGGCATTAGTCCTATTTTCAAGTTTTGTAACTTGATCGAGAGAAAGAAGTAGAAATGTGGGCTGATGGAGTGGTGTGTTAATACCAGAGAGATCTGGGGATACTAGGATGTTATAGCCCATACTGGAAGATTGAGGATTCATAAACCCCTGTCTGTTTTTGCCGTTGTAGCTTTCCTCCTGTGGGATCGCGCCAAGGTGCCCCCTCGTCTGGTGGCTGTCACTGAAGATCACGACCGTATGTACCAGGTGCTGAGGGACTCTGGTCTGGACTACGTGGCAGTCATGCCACCTCATATTGCAGGTGAGGGCTGCCATTGACCCCCTGCACAGTTAACAAGCAAAATGTGGAAAAGAATTCACCTGGCCTTGCACATACAATCAGGAGTGCTGGAAAGGATGAGTGACTTGTATTACCCCATGTCTCTTTTGAACTGTAGCACTGTAACCCTAGCAACAGCACTGGTTCAATGTTGGTAACTGTTTAAACTCAAAAGTTATTATGAATGAACTTTCCTCTTTTGCTCTGCATCTCTCGTTTTTCTTTTTACCAAAATGTCAACCCCTGTTTTCCTCCAGATAACCACCCCTTAACGGAGAAATACACTGTCACAGAAAACATGTTGAAGGGAAGAGTCATCTCCAAACATGACCTGGGCCATTTTTTTGTCAAGTGTCTGTCTACCAGTGACTGGGACCAGAAAACTGTTGGGCTTTCAGGAGAATACAGTTAATGGAGGCCTCATCGTCGACGAGATGACTAGCGTAGTCTGTTTTATCTGCACAGCTGTTTGCACGACTCCCCTCATCATCGCTCTACTCTAATGATTGCAGGGGTGGGAATAAGACTCCCATTGCATTGCACTTTCACCCATTCCAGGTTTTAATACGAGCTTCATTCATGGATCAAACTGCTATGCAATGGGAGTTATTTCCATCCAATTTGAAAAGTCTCTGAAGATGTGACGCTAAACAACATAAGAACATAAGAAAGTTTACAAACGAGAGGAGGCCATTCGGCCCATCTTGCTCGTTTGGTTGCCATCGTTCCACTTCCATTTCTGCACGCACCTTTTAGGGTCATTAACTGCTCCCGGTGTAAACGAATATGGGTCCCCCCCCACGTGCATTTTTATAATTGATCCGATATTGATGCACATTCTGCAGGTATAGTGCTGGTAAATGTGAGGAATGTTTGCAGGCTGTTCTCATGTGTTATTGTAGGTGAGATTGGACCAAAGGGGACTGGGTGGTACAAGGTTAGGGTTAGAGAAAGTGGTCCTAAAATTAAGGTTTTAGTTGATAGTACATAGATATAGAAAAAAAAGAAAGATTACTTTGATACAAAAAAAGAAATAAGGGGGTACATATATTCAGAAGGGGAACCAATTTTCCTGAGTATTGGTTCCCAGGGGGAAACAAATATTTGTTCCTGGGGGGAACAACTATTCAGGGAGAAGGAAGGCAGCAGTGGCAATGGTGCTTTTAAATGCTGGGTTTGAAAACCTTCTTTCCTGCACTTTTGAAGCCCCACGTCACGGAAACAAGATGTCCTGCAGAATGAAAATAAAGGGCTTGGAAACTTTTGCAATTTTAACAGTTCTTATTCGAAAAAATAAAATCTTCCCCGGCTTACTGTGTCTGGTGTTGTCATTTCAACAAGTTCTGTTTAATAAATTTAAATGCACCTGGACATTGGTCCTATGTATCCAGTTTTGTAACATAGCTTTAACCAAAAATCTCGTAAAAAACGCGCTCCTGTCAACATTTCACTTTGCAATGACAACTTGGAAACAGTTACAGAAAAAAAAGCAGATGTCATCGTGTTGTTGTTTGTTTATCTTATAATAAAAGTACACCTGATGTCTGTACCTTTAATTACCAATGCGAGTTAGTGGGCAAGTTGTGACGCATGTCAACTAAATTCACACTGACTGCACGCACGCCCTTCATTTGTTAGGGTATGGAAGGGCATCCTGGTTGTTTTTTTTTTTTTTTTTTTGTTTGTTTGTTTTTTAAGCGTTATTTATTTAGTACACGTTTAAAAGATTAATTTCAGACATGAAATCAAGAGTAACGAAAATTTAAAGTCGTGGCTGCACTTCGCGGTGCAAATAAATACAGATGGGTTGCCGAGTGCTGCAGACTTCTTAACAATGTAAACAATCAGGTGTTTTTTTTTAATTATATTTAAGTTTTACATTAACATATCTTAACTAATATTAGATTCAATGTCAGATCGGTCAACACTTGTTTAAAATGACATATTAGTTACAATGGGGGTGTTAGCACCGAATTACAACGATTTCTGTGAAACCGCTAGCCAATTCTCGTCTCAGAGGGTCAGGGCTTAAAACTCTTTCACGAGTTTATTAATGCAAACTCCATATATACCGCCACGAATTTCTCATTTCATTTCATTTTTTTTTCCAGTTATCTGATTGGCCAAATTAGTTCGCGTAATGTTCGTACTCTGCCTTGTTTGTTTTTATTGTGTTGTTATTTTTTATTTTATTTATTTATTTTGTGTAATATATGAGAATGTTCCCTGTAAAGCGCTTTATTAAAAAAGAAAAAAAGAAAAAACGATGACTGATTGATAGGGAAGGGAAGGGAAGGGAAGGCGGAAATGCATTTCTCGAAACATCCAGATTTGGCTCAGCTCCGGCGGTGCGCATTACCCTGAGTGCATGGCCTTTTTCACACAGTGGAAGACAAAAAACATATACAGTATCTATGCATGCATGCATGCATATATATATATATATATATATATATATATATATATATATATATATATACACACACATACACACACACACACACACACACACACACACGCGCAACGCGCAAATTCAGTATTGAAGACATCTCCTAGGATATGATTTGTCAACCGCTTAACGATTATCGTTTTTTTTTTTTTTTTTTTTTATATCACCAATAAATTATAACCCCCTGATTCTGTAAACTCTGAAACCCCCCCAAAAAAAAAAAAAAAAATAAAGACTTCCGTGTTATTCATTTCTTAGGCTAAGATCGTATAGTTAGTTTATGTATTTAGTTATTTATTTATTTAAACTATAATCTGGACCCAAATACTTTTTTTCAAGCAGCCTGAGTGCTTCAAAAAAACACACACACACACAGAGCGAAGCAAACAGCCCCCCCCCCCAAACACACACACGAGTCCCTCTGCAAAAAAAAAAATAAATATATATCTCTCTCCAAATTGCCTTTCTTGGTCGTGTGCGGGGCGGGCACTGTAGCTGTAATTATTCGACTATTTGATTTTGTTCCGCCTCTGGGTCTAAAACCTGCCGTCCTTTTTTTTTTTCTCTCCAACGCGAGGAATATACAGCGAGCGACACGTTGAAAGGGGGATTTAATTTTTTTTTTTTTTAAAAAAGAGACGGACCCCGTCCCCGTCCCAGTCACAACCAGGCAGCCAATAGGCGCGCTTTCATAGCCTTGCCCAAGACGGGACCCGAGTCTCTTGTTTGTGAAACAAGGGAAGGATCCAGAGAGAGACTCGCAAACACACGCACTGCAAAGCGGCGGTATTGCGAGCCAGTCAAATAAAGAAGGAAATCGTTTTTTTTTTTTTTTTTTTTTTTTGTGCTATATGCTACACATCTCTAAATGCGGCGAGGTTGAAGACCGTATTGTTCAACGCAACGAGGTAAATTTAACTTAACACGTAATATATATATATATATATATACTGACGTTTCCTTGACAAAATCTTCTTTTCTCTGTCGAAAAAAGGAGCCTCGACGCAACAAATAGCGATATATTATGGCTTATGATGTCTCAAACTTAAAACAAAATTTGTTTATATATATATATACACACACACACACACACACATATACTCTGAACAGTACAGAACTGTTTGCTTGGGTTCTGTTAGTAAACCGGTAGAATTTTGTGTTTTTATTTCAGTACCTTTGATTAGACTTGCATTTCAAAGTCATGTTTTAATATATGCATTAATTATTTAAGATTTCAAAGTATTATATAAATAATAAAATGAAATCGTCTTTTGATTTTTCCGCTCTCCCAGACAAAATTTAGAAATTTTATATATATATAAATAAAATTTTTGTTTGTTTGTTTCTGTAAAGGGGAGATGTATGCGAAAAAATGTAAACGTAAACTATCACATATATATTAGTTGACCTTAGATTTATTTTATTTATCCCCCCCCGTACTTAATGGGCTGCTGTGACGTCACAGTTTCTTGTTTGATCGCTTTTGCTCTTCGTGCAATATAGTACTGTGTATTATCGTAAACACCGATTGTACTTGAGTTGAAAGAAATTAAAAAAAGGCAAGGTTTGCAATTTCGTGGAAAATGAAATTAAAAAGCACATCACTCTGGCGGTCATAAGGTAGGCGCATCTGGTTATGGGAATTGTAGTTCGTGTAACTGTGGTTATATATATATATATATATATTTTTAGGGGCGTCTTTAAAAATGGTTGTATCGATCCCATAAACTATTATTTTTTAAAACGCGTAAACGACGTATGCAGATAACGGTTAATTGCAATCACTTGATTAACGTGTGGATCAAATGCAAAATGTTCACAGTTTTGTTTTTATGCCCGACCAGCCGGTGAAAACACGGTTAGAAAAATAAGATTACACCACAAGACCGTCCCGACTGGGGCTGTCTTATAAAACTACACTTCCCGTGGGGCAGTGCACTCGGTGCCGTCTTGCGCCTGCGCCGAGAGCAGCTCGAATCCGCAGGCGGGAATGAGTGGCTCGCGAGTGGGGTTCAGTCTGCAGAGAGAGGAAGGAGAAGGCGGGCGCGCAGAGAGCGCTGTTTGTTTATTTTTATTTATTTATTAGGTTTTATTTGTTTTTTTTTTAAGTATTACTGGGTTTTTAAATATTACTTTATTACTGGGTTTTAAATTCTGTACGTATTTTATTACGTTTTAATTAGTTGCTTAATATAAACGGGACTGAAGTTGAAAAGTAAGTAGCATATTTTATATATATAATGTGTTTGTTCTTTACGTATTGTACTTTATATATATATTAAAGTAAAACGACATATTTTAGTTAGACGTTGTTTGGTGCACAAATCGCGTTTTGCTTATTTTAAAAACAATTTTTTTAAAAAAATATATATTTCCAGTTGCAAAGCTGCACTCCTCCGTTTTCCATCTCATGAAAAACTCCATCTTACAGCCAGACCCCTGGTACCCCAACCCCGGGGGCATCCGAGATTTTTCGTTTGCATCTCCCCCCGTTTTCTTAAGAGGGGGGCGGGGGGCAAAGTTAAGTTCCTTGCTCCACAGCGACACGAGTCTGTGGCAATAAACTACCCCAGAAAAAAACGGGGGTGATCTAGCCCTGCAGACGTCTGCAGTTTCGGCGTGCCTTTTATTAATTTGGCATGTTAAACATTACAACGCGTTAGTGATTGCAGTCCAAATAGGGTGGTTGTTGTTGTGTGTGTGTGTGTGTGTGTGTGTGTGTGGGGGGGGGGGGGGGGGGGGGTGGGGACGTGGTTTCAGTTTTGATTTTTCTTAAAAGGAAGAAAAAAGAAAGTGGTGAAACAGGTTTAACCTTTAGCAAACATCCTGCCGCCGCTCACGCAAGTGTTTTTACAGAGGTCAGATGAAAGTACTCCTCCCACCCTAACCACAGCAGTATATGGGTGTGCCCCTGTTTATTATGAATCTATGGTAACTGTTTAAGGTGTGGAATTCTATATGCGTTGCGTGTTTGAGTAATTAACCTATTTTTTTTTTTTTTTTTCTCCAAGCGTGTGCGATTGTCTGGAAAGGGAAATAGCGACAAAAGCTACTGACCAGTTGTTTTATTACTTTAACATAACTGCACTTCTTTTTTTTTAAAGTAAAACATTTGTAAAATTTATATTTTCTGCCCCCCCCCCCCCCCCCCTGTTTAGCACTAACCTTGAACCTCTACATGTAATCTTTTGGCTCTGAAATCAGTGGTATGTCAAGTAATGAAGATATTGCACAAGACATGTTGTAGACACCTTTATTTACTGCAATCAGTTATACTGTGATTGAACTCAGGTCTGGTGTGTTTGAATAATTTCCTAATACAGCTTTTGATTTTTATTCTCGTTTTCCTTCCAGGGCTAAAATGACAGGAAAGGGACTGAAACGCAAGCTCCCTGAAGAGGGTGATCTCCCGGAGGGCTCCGCGGTTCAGAAGGGCAGCGGCTTGTATTGCACGCAGCGCCAGTCCGTCCTCAACATCTCCCTAGACAAGTACAACCGCGGGCAGAAGCTGCTGGAGCCCAGCCTTCGTCGCTCCGTCCTAATCGCTAACACCCTGCGGCAAATCCAAGAAGAGATCAGGCAGGAGGTGAGCCACCCCGGCACGCCACAGATTGGCAGCCCGCCCGCCGCTCAGATCTCTCCCCTCTCTGAATCCAACAGCCTTAAAGAGTCCCTGCCCGCGCCCGCACCTCCATCGCGGCTTTCAATGGAGAACCATCCCATGGGGCTGGGGGACAGCGATGACTGGACGCTGCTGTCGTCCGAGGAAGACTTCTCCTTGTCTTCGGCCATTTCCTCCTTGCTCAAGGAGCTGGACGTGGCGATTGATGGGAGTCCAGCCCCCAGTCCTCAGCGCACGCCCCTGGGCTCCATCGAGAACCTGGAGACGGAGAAGGCAGACAAACAAGAGCCCTGCAAGGCGGAGGGCAAGCACGGGGGCTGCAGGCCGTCCGAGACGGCGTTCGGAAACTTGGAAATCATGAGCTCCAGCTACCTTCGTGACGTCGCGCTCGACGATCTGTTTTTGGACATCGACACCTCGGTTTACGAGCGGGACGCCGGCCCGCTGGGCGGCAGGACTTTGTCTTCTGCGGCAAGCGACGAGTTTCTCAAGTATCTGCCCTCCTGCCACCCGTCGTCTTTTTCCATGAATCCGAACGCCCGGGATTTGAACGAGTTGGAGCACATCATGGAAATACTGGTGGGGTCCTGATTAAACTTTTGCAAGCAGAGAGCTGGGTTTCACAAGGGGGGGAGGGGGGGGGGGGTTGTTACCTTTTTATGAAATGAAATGAAACATTGGGTCTGAAAAAACAGAAATACTGCGCAATGAATTGTCTTCCGTGAAGATTGTTTGGTTTTTTAATGTAACTCCTAAAAATTCTTTAATATAACTAAAACCTCTTGTAACGCCTTATTGTACTACACAACTAACTTATAATACTGGACTTCTGAGCCTAAGATTTCCTGTAGAGAATCGACTGTAACCATAATGTCTCGGCAACCATCACAGAACTCAAAACTACCTCTGCTTTATATGTTATATTTATTTATTTATTTTACCCTCTGCACCAGCTGTACAAAGCAGAACATTTTCCTGCTGGTTCGTAAGTATTGCTAAAAGAAAAGGATCAGTTCTTAACTTCGAGGCTACCAGATTTATTACAGTGTAATGGTCAATATTCCAGATTCTGTCAAAACGCGATGGTTTCCAAACAGTTTATGAAACTGAAGTAATGAATCATGCGTAGTGTTCTGTTTCCAGCCAAATCTGGTATATTTATTCAGCCGTTGGTACTCCCATAACCATTTCAGTTGGTATAAACAGGATCAGTTAAGTGATTTTAATTAAGAGGCTGTGTGGTCTAGTGGTTAAAGAAACAGGCTTGTAACCAGGAGGTCCCTGGTTCAAATCCCAGACCCACTGACCCCGAGTCCATCTGCAGCTGATGCATAGTTCACACACCCTAGTCTCTTGTCTTGTGAGTTGCATTGTGATGGTGGTCCACTATGAAAGACGTTATCTGTAGGACAGATAGGGTTGATCAGCATTGTGGACACTACCTCATCCATTGGATAATGTTACATACACAATTATGATCCTGCACATATTTCCAGCATTTGACAACAAAAATAATATTGAAGTGGAACTGCTGAAAGAAGAGGTGCAGAGAATTTTATTTTTTTCCTTTCTTTAGTTTTACAGTGCAGCACGGACATGCCACTCACAAATGGTTAACCTTTGGTTTGTCATTCTAAGCCACCTTTTTTTAACTTTTTTAAACTAACACTTCTTTTTAATTTTATTTTAAATGCATCTTGATTAAAAAAAATAAAATAAATTGGTACTCCAGCAACCACAAGTTACACATTTACTAAAACATTTATTTTAAAAGGTTCTGATCCTTTCGAAACATTTGTATTTCTAATATTTTAGGTTAACTTACCTTTTTTATTTTTGTATTAAACATAACAATATATGAATGTATTAAGTTTTAAACTTGATTATATCATAAATAATTGTGCCCTATATAGAGGCTGTAACTCAATATTGATTGCTGTCCCATTTTAAGAGGCTGGTAAAGTATTGTGACGTTTACACAGTCATGTTTTGAATTTCATTTTTTATTAAGGTCTGACTGTTATGGGTGTACTGTCTTCCCAAGTTTTAAACTTTTTGTGTATGCTTTTGAGTTTCAGCTTCACAGGTATTACAAACAGAATGGTCGCTAGTCCTGTAAGCAACTATGTTTCTGTATACTGGATTGATTTGTAAATTATATTCTGTTGGGAGGGGCAACAACCCAAGGCATGTGTTAACTTTGTTCTACTGCAGACTTGGGGGGGGGGGGTCGGGGTCAATAATTAATTAGTTACAGCAGAACTAATTGCTAAAATTGCAATACTATTTTATTCAATTAGTTATGCTGCAATGGTTTGCAGTTCTACAAAGATAGTTACATAACCCACTACCTATATAAAGAGGTTTACTCTGAATAATCCAGCCATAATCACTGGCACAAATGCAATTTACTATGTGTGTTTTTTTATTTATTTCAAATGGGGGGGGGGGGGGGGGGGGGTCACTAAAAGCGGTTAAATACAGGAATGATTGTGTGACAAGTAAACGTGTGCTTTAACTGTAATCTGTGATCTGGTGTAATTTTAGTTGTGCAGGTGTGCCCAGTGTTCAACTACAATTACATTGTAATTGCAATTATGACTTGCAGAATTACGGTTGTAACTGACCTTTGGGTCTGCTGTGGTGATATTCAGCCTGAGGACTTCATTTTTGCAATTATTTTTTTTTTTTTTTTTTTAAATGCACTCTGCAAAGTGACTGCTTTACAGGGTGACAAAACCGACCTTTAAAAAAATAAATGCATGCGTTATCATTCTGTTTCACTTGAGCAGTCATTAGACAATGTGTAGAATTATTATTATTATTATTATTATTATTATTATTATTATTATTATTTGTATTTAAATGTACATAATGTATTAAGAGGGATATTTTCTTGTTTTGTATTTTTTGAAGATTGTGTGTCTGTTTTGTTTTAATTTGATTTGTATATTTATTTAAAAAAAAAAAAAAAAGTATTTTGTAAAGCGGGAATTGCTTTCAAACAACCTTAAGTTATTTTTTTGACAAAATACAAGTCGAGGTGAACATTAATTAAATTCATTCAGTAAACAGCAGCCAGTGGTGGCAAGACCTGCTCAAACTATGCAATACTGTAAGATGTATTTAAAGCTTTTTAAATAAAATTTGAAAATTGATAAGAACTGATGTCTTTGTATTTATTACAGAGTGTGCACAATAACGTGTGTACCAGAATAGCAGTGATTTGTATTGCAAACGAATGGCTGTGGGAGCAGCAGCATTTATAATGTGTTTGATATAAAATGTATATTCTTTATTAATCTCCCGATTGAGAAATACAGAATATTCTAAACGTTCTACGAATCCTCAGTTTGCTTCCAGATTCCAAATCCTTCTAGTATAGGCAAGGCAAACTCATGAGACAGACAATGCCAATCACGTCAAGACGAGAAAGCTAGTAGCTAGTGTTACTTATTAACATTTTCTCTTCCGGCTCGAGTTTCAAACCACAGAGAGCTGTTACATTGCAAAAGAAGGCTGCATGTTTATCAAATTTGCTGTAGCCTCTCGTGGTATTGCATCATATCGGTGCAGTAGGTCAAGACGGATGCCGGTGCAGTACAGCACGCGTGATGCATATTATTAATGCAGTATGAGGACACATTTGAGTATCTTTGTCACTTTGTCTCCATAGCAACGCAGTTCCACGAAGCATACCTTGTCAGCATAGAGGTGATTAGTACCTGCCTTCACCTAAGGGTTATTCGGCCTACCTTAAAAAAAAAATATAGCCATGCGGTATTGTTCGTTGCAATTACATTTCTAGTTAACATTTTTTACAAACTGATTTTTATTTACTGTTCTATGCACCACAAATAAATAACACTGCAATGCAATAATAATTGTAGCATTTTTGATATTATAATTATTATTACTGTTGAGGTCTGTTTTGTGTCGTGAATTATATATAAATTCGACGGCGTCTTCTGAATTCTATCGCCCAGGCAGTTTGTAACAAGCGTTGTCATTACTCGTTATTTTCGGTTCAGGGGGGGGGGGGGGGGGGCTATAAATAGCAACAGACGGATTAAGGATCTGTTCTGCACATCTATAACGGGATCCTGTGCAGATGCTGCATTCCTGCGCTAGAGACCGCTTGCCACGTGTCCTCGTAGTGATCTCTGTTTTAATAAGAACAACAATAATAATGATTCGTGTTTTACATCTTCTCATAATACCGCAGAGAATGTGCATTTTTTCTTTCTAATGAAAAGTAATATTTGCCTTCTAACGTGGGGCTCGAACCCACGACCCTGATATTATGAGTCTCATGCTCTCCCGACTGAACTAGCCGGGCACTGCAAGTTTTCAAGCGTTCGAGGAGAACAGGCGGATGATTGTATGATAAATTCAGTTTAAACCTGTTTTTAAACGAATACATTACTGCAAACGCAATAATAACAAACGCCATTTGCCTTATGTTCTAAAAACTCAATCTCCCATCCTGCACCACGCTTCCGCACTGAGGCAGAGTGACGTGTGCATGGCTTTCTGTATTGCTGTTAATGTTGTCGGTTCTGTGCTGCAATGGTCATTTTTAATCACTTTACCCACTGAAACTACAGCAAAGGCATTCAATACAGTTTGGAAAAGCAGGAGTGCTCCCACGTATATCAAAGGCTTGAAAGTGAAACCTGTTATACGTGCTGTAATAGCATTTGTACTGTAGTGTAACTTTTGCTCGGCTACGTGGATAAATGGACTTTAGTATTTAAAACTGCCACGTACGCACTCTGTTACATCACTACAGCTTTAAGTCTGCAACAAACTAGATTAGAATCGCTTAAGTTTAGTTTGGTTGTTTTTTGCCTGCAGTCTGTGATGGTATTGTGATATCTATTTGCAGCAGACAGAAAGGTCAGTAACGCGTGTGTGCCTCACATTTATATAAAGTAATGGTTGTTGCTGATATAACTTCTGGAAAAGAAACCTTGTTTTGAGGTGGACACGTCTGCTGGCTACTTTGTTATAATGTTTGTTATAATGTTTAAAAATAGTCACTGCTGTCATTTTTATTTATTTATTTTATTTATTTTATTTATTTGCACCGTGGCCCGTCACTCGTTTACTGGTATATTTTTGGACGGGAATTCTGTATCTTTGCATTTGAAAGACGGCCCCTCACTGGTTCAAAATAGGACACCCCGCCTCTTTTGGGCTCAGATCCCTTCCGTCATTGGAGGGAGTTTTCCTTAGTTCCGCCTCTTAACACTGGGGGGTTTTGTATGTCAATCTAATTGGTGCAATCAACTGTCTTTCAAAAGGCAGCACGCTGTTTTCCTATGTCTAATTTCCATTGGATATTTCGACACAGGAACGCCCCTCGTGTGCTTGTGCTCAATGGTAATTGGCAAGCCTGGTCGTCACAATGGTTTTTTTTTTTTTTGAATGGACTCTGCTACGCTTATCGAACAAAGTATCGAAATCGGAAAGAAACGCGTTACGTAATACTGTTTTCTAGTCCTTTGAAGTTCGATATAATATAATGGAATCCGGTAAGTTACGTGTGTCAATTTCACTTCCCCTTGTTGTAGTTTTTATATATATATATATATTATATATATATATATATAGAGAGAGAGAGAGAGAGAGAGAGAGAGAGAGAGAGAGAATAGAGAGAGAGAGAGAGAGAGAGATACATTTGAATTAGTTTAACTCTTACCAAAACATGCCACCGGATAATAATGCTGTATTGCACTTGCAGTTATAAATAAATTAAATAATAATATAATAATAATAAATTAAATATGCTGTATTGCACTTGCAGTTATAAATAAATTCATAATAATAATAATAATAATATTAATAATAATAATAAAAATACCCTTTATGTGATCAGTCATATGAATAATGAATGGGGACGCACACAAACCCAAACCCACTTGATGCTGTCTTATCGGATGAATCGCTATGATTTCTGTTGCTATTAATTATTTGTTTAATTGTTTACTCAAGGCACGTTTTTATAAACGATTAAACAAATGCCTATATTTTAAAACCGCCGTGTCTATATATATATATATATATATATATAATATATATATAGAGAGAGAGGAGAGGAGAGAGAGAGAGAGAGAGAGAGAGAGAGAGAGAGAGAGAGAGAGAGAGAGAGAGAGCGGAGAGAGAGAGAGAGAGAGAATAATAGAGTATTGCACTTGAGCAACACCTCTGGTTTGTAAGGTAATCAATTAATAATGGTATTTAACTTGTTTATAACGATAATAATGTATTGCACTACAATATAATATAAATAATAATAATAATAATAATAACTAATAATAATAATAATAATACCCTTTATGTGATCAGTCATATGAATAATGAATGGGGACGCACACAAACCCAAACCCACTTGATGCTGTCTTATCGGATGAATCGCTATGATTTCTGTTGCTATTAATTATTTGTTTAATTGTTTACTCAAGGCACGTTTTTATAAACGATTAAACAAATGCCTATATTTTAAAACCGCCGTGTCTGTGGTTAGAATTAAATCAAATGTAAAGGTTGGGGTCGACTCAATTTCAGTCGTTTTGTTTGTTTGTGTGTGTGTTTGCCTGTTTACGTACAGATATAAAACGGGCTTGATGATGTCGAAATGATAACTAAAATAAATAGCCTTTGGTGTATTGAATTTGATACCAAATGGCTGATTATCGGGCTTGGTTAACCCGGATAGTGGGCAAATACTACAGCCTTGTTGGGTAACCCACACCGGTTAAAATTGAAAGTTTATTTAACAACACGGCCCAGTTATTTTACTCTACATGTTAAGAGACTCAACTTTCCAAGCATTTCCCGAATTACGGTCTTTTAAAACTGAGAAGGAAAGAGGATCAGATTCCATCTGCGATGGAAACGATTCCACAAGTCTTTGGTAGTCGATGTGCAAAAGATTATTCTCCTGTACGTGTTGGATTCCTTGGAACAGCCAAATAAACTGAATCCTGAGAAACTAGTGCTGTCTACCAGAGCACTCAAATAGGGAGGCACCAAGCCCTTAAAACCACTAAACACGAAGCAGTACCACTGAAGAAGCTTGTGGTACACACAAGCATATTAACTTCTAGTGGATGCCACAGCTGTGCCCACATGTGACAGAGCAGACCTACTGTAAACATGTCAAGTGAAACTATTCTTGGGGACATTTCTGTTTGCTCATTTTGCCCTTTTACTTTTGGTATTTCAAGCCGAAACTGGGGCAGCTGAATTTCCCACATTAATTATTGAAATGCACAGATTGCATTGTTGTTCTGAGACCCACTTCAGTGTTATGGCTGTCAGGGCATACCGTTTAGTTAGTGTGCATTATCTACAGGCTAATACAGATTGATCCCACGTTTATGATGTTCACAGTAAGATTTAAGAATTGAGGGCCTGACATTACACTCACAATATGATACTTAGCCCCTATATGCTGGTCATGCTCTTGTCCCGATAGGGGGTTATCATCTATTCTGTTTGAAGTCAAACTTACATCACAATGGAGGTTGGTATTAGGTTCATACATTATAGATACATAATCTATATCATTTTACACATATAGTAAATCAACTACACAAGGTGACCACTGAGGTGAACTTGCTATATTGTGAATATGGTCAGACTACTCAAGCACTACATGGGTTAGGTCTGTAAAACTGGTATTAGAATGAGCTTTGTGACTTAATTCATTTTCTTATTGTTTCTCTATCGTGCTGCTTGCAGCCTCAAAGGTAAGAATGAGGGGAGCAGCATCTGACATGGCAGACACAAACCAGCTTTTTGACGACACTAGTGCCAACGCGGGGCCACCTGGCTTTGGGTACAGAGGTCAGGAGACGCCAAGGATGGCACAGGCCCTGCTCACAGAGCCCATGTCTAACTTCGCTGTAACCTACGGGAGCAGTCTGGCTAGCCAAGGAAAGGAAATGGTGGATAGAAATGTAAGTTTTCTGGATATTTCAGCCTCTCTATGTTGGGGTTCTGGAATGGCTCACCTGGTAAAAGCTCGGCCGTGGAAGGGTTTATTTCTCCTTATCGCGCTACAGGCAGGCGCCGCTGAGCTCAGGCGGACCTCCGGAGGCCGGTAACTCTGTGACCCCCCTGCTCTTGAGTTCCTGGGTGTAGAAGAGGAAGCCTGCTCGGTCCTGGGATTGGAGGGCACACACTGAACTGTCAGTTCTCCGGAGCTGTGCAGGGTGGGGGGGGAGTTAATTGGGCATTGTAAAATAAAAAAAAAATAAACCCATCAATGCTTATTTGTTTTGGCAGTAGTTTCCAAAAGGTTGAATTTTGTAACTTTGTTTTTCTCATAGCTGGACCGATTAATTGCCATCTCTAAACTGAAGTACTACTTTGCTGTAGATACAGTCTATGTGGGAAAGAAGTTGAGGCTGCTGGTCTTCCCCTACATGCATCAGGTAAGGTGCCCACATACTGTGAGGCTTGCGGTTGTTAATGCGTGGTTTCTGTGCAATGACCTCTTGTCCGTTTCTCTCGGTAGAACTGGGAGGTGAGGTACCAGCAGGATACTCCAGTGGCACCTCGATTTGATATAAACGCCCCAGATCTTTACATTCCAGGTAAGGGTTCCCCTGAATTGATATTAAATAAGGGCCAGGAAATCTGCATATGTGCAAACTATTAAAAAAAAAAATATCCATACAACCCATTCCGAAAATGCACTACCTGAAAAAAAAGGAATGCATTGCACCTTTTACAAAATGATTCATTATCTGTAGTTGATGTGTATTTTCCAAGTCCAGTCTTAACAAAGCATTCATTTTCTATAACTATAACCCAAACAACTAAGCTATAAGTTTCAAGGTCTCTTAATCGCTCTCAAGAAAAAAAAAAAAAAAAAAAAAAAAAACTGTAAGAGACTGTGCTTATGAGAGGTAGGAGAATGTTTTTAAAGCCCTGCTTAACTTAAACCCTGAATGTCTTTCCTCCAATAGCTATGGCTTTCATTACCTACATACTCGTAGCTGGGTTTGCACTGGGAACACAAAACAGGTGAGTTACTGTATCAGCTACTTTCTCAATTACAAATATAGCAAATACTATTTTACAAATATGTGGAGAGCCGCTGAGTCTCAACGCCTGCCGTACGTACATATGAATGTGTGTCACACATTCTTTTTCATCTAAATTCTGTGGATATGTGCATTGATTTTGTTTCGTAATTAAGGCTATATCTTGGAGACAGTTAGGACATGCCTTCCTGCTTTTTTAAAAACTATAAGAAACTTAGACACTGGGACCTCTCCAGACTTTTTGAGAATTCATTTCAGACAATTTTTTAAAAATTTAAATAAAAAAAAAGTAAAGATTAGGGTAAGGCCAGTTATGAAATTCACACGGTGAGCACAGATCAGAAATGATGGATTTTGAAAATTGATATTGTGTTTCTGTATGAGTCCTGTGGGCGGGTCGTGGAGTTGTTGCTGTGTTTGTGCTCTAGGTTCTCCCCTGAGATCCTGGGAATACAGGCCAGTTCTGCTCTGGTGTGGCTGATCGTTGAGGTGCTGGTCACCTTGTTGAGTCTGTACCTGGTGACTGTGAACACAGACCTCACCACCATCGACCTGATCGCCTTCTCGGGGTACAAGTATGTGGGGTAAGTCCTTGAGTATTTAACATTTATTCACAACTACAGTGATCAAGGTTGGCTTCCTGTTTTTCAAATTCCTTTTTAAAAATCTGCTCCCAATTCATGTTTTACGTTGCATCTAAGCAGCTTTCAGTTACAGCTAGTTAAATACAATGCTGTTTGAGATTTAAAATGTAGTTTTCCGTTGAAACGTTTAAAGAATCTTTTCCACGTACTTGATGTTTGTGTGGTGATTTAATTAGTGGTACCAAGGTATTTAGTGAGAAATCTGGATTCATTGCACTGTCTAAGTTTAAACTGTATTCTGACAACCAACACCCAACATCGCATAACAGAAACGGCACCAACAAAATGTAGCAAATCGCATGTGTGTCGCGCTGTGATCCTGTTTTCTGTCCTGGCAGAATGATTGTGGGGGTCGTGTCTGGGCTGCTGTTTGGCAGGACTGGTTACTACTTGGTGCTGCTGTGGTGTTGTATAGCGATCGTTGTGTTCTTGGTAAGTTGTTGTATAAAACTGTAAAGCATTTTTTAGTTGTTGTTGTTACTATTATTATTATTATTATTATTATTATTATTATTATTATTCCCCTGCAATAGTGTTACCTTTTTTAATGGTGCTTGAATTCATTAAAAATTTTAAACAAGTATTTTTAATATTTAATTTTGAATTAATTAAACAATTATAATTCGTGTGTGTGTGTGTGTGTGTGTGTGTGTGTATATGTATGTATGTATGTATGTATGTATGTATATATATATAAATTTCAGACATTGGTTTTCTTTGCATGGTATCTTTGTTATGCAGTCCTTGTTTCCATGAATGCTGCCCAAGCAGAGTTTGCATGAATATTCAAGTCCCGGCACTCAATACTTTATTTTTTTTCCCTTTTCCCTGCGAACAGATCCGATCCCTGAGGCTGAAGATCCTTTCGGAAGCTGCTGCAGAGGGCGTGTTAGTCCGGGGAGCGAAGAACCAGCTGCGCATGTACTTGACCGTGGCCATCGCTGCTGCCCAGCCCATCTTCATGTACTGGCTCACCTACCACCTGGTCAGGTGAACCCTGCTACACACACAAACACAGAAGAATCCAACAGTCAGGATTTGGGCATCTAGCGAAGGACTGTTCGACGGACATTAACAAGCGTTTCAATTGCAAGGAACTTCTTTCCAAAACCGTAACTGATGGACTGATAAAGAATGAATGTTAAATCTTTAGAGTAGAGTATTGGATGGCTTTTGTTCTTGTAGAATGGGTGTACAGCTGTGGCCAAAAGTTTTGCATCACCCCATAGAATGAACTAACATTGCTTCATAAAGTCAAAATGAAAACCTGTTGAATAATGTCACATTGACATATTGAATTGCACAGCGCTTTGTAGTTTTCCACATACTTAATGAAAAACTGACAAAAATGATAAAATGTGACATTTCCAAATCCTAACATGAAATACTACTGTACTACGATTTATGGCTTCCTTTTGCAATATAAATTTGTAGTTTCTTTGATTACATGATGTTAAATAAAATATGTAAATTATGGTGATAGTTTTTTTTTTTTTTTAAATGAAGTCTCAATCCTAAAATCCAAACATTTGGCCAGAGCTGTACGACGACACGTCTTCTTCATTGCGGTTGTCGTCTTGGCTAAAACAGCCTTAACATTCTTTCTTAGAGGGAGCTGAAGATGAAGCACGCTTGTGAAGACCGTTTTACTATTTTTTTTTTTTTTTTTTTTTTTTTGAGACTATTACCTCTTGTTGCTGCAGTTGTAAAATGAATTGTTATTAATTACTATTGGACAGATTCTCCTCCGCTCAATGAAGTGTGCTAAAGAGTACCTTTGGCAAGTCTTGTTGCGATTAATAATCAGCTCATTTGAAGTGTGAGTGTAAACAGGCGCCAGCCCCCAAAGCTGATGTACTTTGTGCGAAAGCCCCTTCCAAGTTTGATCATAACTGAATAAGTGGCTCTCTAGATTTCTGCCAAAAAAAAGGCGACGTGTATACAGGCATCTGCACAAGAGCGGTGACCATCTGGAATCAAAATGTTTCTCTTCTTTATTTCTTTGAGGTTTTCTGTATGTAAGTAACGAATGCAGGCTGGCCCTTCCAGTAACTACAGCAGGGTTTAGTGTGAGATTGTCTCAGTTAAATTGAATCTGCAGTGTTGAGTCTGTCCCGTCCATGTGTCTGTGTTTTTGTTTTCATGCAATATTTATACCCCTAAGGGGAGATGAACTGATTAAAAAAAAAAAAAAAAATATATATATATATATATATATATATATATATATATATATATATATATATATATATATATATATATATATATATATATAATATATATAATATATATATATATTTATAATAATATCATATACAATTCAACTTAGGCTGTGTGTTGTGATGTGAATAATTTGTAGCTAACCCTTCTCTAGGTGTTTGACCTTCTGTGTCTACACAGTCTTTTCTCAACAGCTTTTATTCAAACAGAAACCTTCACAGTATTATGTAGAAACAGTCCAGGAGGCATTACAAGGGAGCTCCCCGTTTCATTTTGATATTGATACACACAGCAAAACAAGACACTGGCATACAGTCTACACCCTAGGATGATCCAGTGGCCACATAATTATTAACATTGGGGCACATACAGCGAAGACAAACGTATTCTCTAATAACCCTACAAATGAGTTACAAAAACACCTTGGCCCTTGCTCTGATAACTGGCACGCAGCAGAATGTTCAAGAACGCTATGCTATGCAAAACCCTTACCCAAGCACCCCTGCCCACTAACTTTGATGTTCCAGTATACACAATGATTTCATCTACACCTGCCTTTTTGTTTGTTTTTTTCTACACAGCTGAAGGGCTTTTCTTTGTGTGTGTGTGTGTGTGTGCTTTATGAAACGCACGCAGCGACAACCTCATTGCAACTGCAGCACATCGCAGGGCATACTCCGGATAACAAACTCAAGCATAGCTCAGATGCCTTATGAGTATAGTAAGCATAAGCAACCACTAGATGACGCTCTAACATAGACTCCTGGCCTATGCCTGGGTATTTTGTATGGTATATACCGGTACTCGCAAATAAAACGCTACTCTAAATAGCTAAACAGCGCAATGTAAGTTTAAAAGAGAGAGAGGGTTTGAAAGGCGCAGTGTTTTGTGCCCAGCTGTCCAAATGCACGATTTATGTTTATCATTTGCCACGCATCTTTGTTTAGTATCTATCTTTACTTGCGTATGGTTGTTTGAATTTTTAATGTTTTAAATTTTGTTCTAGCTTACGGACTTAGTGTTGCTTAATGGGTGTCATATTGTGTTCATCGTTTATGTTAACATGCAATAGGGATTGTCCGTGCAAAGGGTTCTCATTTGGTCAGGCTTCCAAGATATAGCCTTTTTGGAGCCCTGTTGCCACTCCCTCACTGTGAGTCTCTTCTTGTGACGCTTCTTTTGAGACAGCACCTGCCGACTGAACCCCAACCAAAATATGGTACATCTGCCGTCGGGCTATATATAAGGTTTCTGTTTGTTTTTTGCAAGGAGTGTCCCATAGGAACACCCGTGCATGCATTTAAAAAAAAAAAAATCTATCTATCTAAACTCTCTAAACAAGATTCATATGGGAATTACTGCAGTTATTGGTTCCCTTGCTGACATGCGCCTGTGACTTCAATGAAGTGTGAGTTTGTGTCTGGTGTGTGTAATGTGGCTCCGCACTTAAACATAACCGTGCAGATTTCAATGCCCCCCGTCCCCCGTCCCCCGCCCGCCTTTACTCTATCGATACCCGGATGGATATTGACTCTGTGCCAACGGGGGTACTAGTTTATTGCCATATAGACGCGGAATGATCAAATGCAAGCGCATTTCAAATGAAGAAAAGGGGCCTTCTCACGCCGTCGAAATGAATGCGTATTTGTTAATTTTGTTGTTTTGGGGAGAGGGGTGGTAAAGCACGCTGCGGTTGGTGCTGACATGTGGGTGCTTTTGCAGGAATGTTGTTTTATTTTTTATTGTGTCAGTAGGTTTATGTGCTGCTTGCCGGTCTGACCTCACCTACTGGAGGACGGCACGTTAAAAGACGGGATTAGGTTTAACCCTGTATGCACCAAAGTACCATTAATTGCACAATGTGCTACAACTGTCGGTTCTGCTTCTGAATGTGTGTGTGTGTGTGTGTGTGTGTGTGTGTGTGTGTGTGTGTGTGTGTGTGTGTGTGTGTGCGTGTGTGTGTGTGTGTGTGTGTGTGTGTGTGTGTGTGTGTGTGTGTGTGTGTGTGTGTGTGTGTGTGTGTGTGTGTGTGTGTGTGTGTGTGTGTGTGTGTGTGTGTGTGTGTGTGTGTGTGTGTGTGTGTGTGTGTGTGCGTGTGTGTGTGCGTGTGTGTGTGTGCGTGTTATCTTATTGTTAAAGAAGCATTATTATTATTATTATTATTATTATTATTATTATTATTATTATTATTAGTAGGCTGTGTGGTCCAGTGGTTATAGAAACAGATTTGTAACCAGCAAGTCCTTTCCTAGGTGTAGGGTTACCATATTTGGAGAGTGAATTTTTTTCTTCAACTTGTCGAAGTTGTAGCAATTCTGAATCGGTGTATTATCTGTATACAATAACCCTTTTCTTTATCTACCAGAGGCTACCAGTGTGTTCTGATGAATAAAGAAAGGGGATTGTAACAAGGAGGTCCCCGGTTCAAACTCAGCTCAGCCCCTGACTCACTGTGTAACCCTGAGCAGGTCACTTCACCTCCTTGTGCTGCGTCTTTGGGGTGACACGTTGCTGTAAGCGACTCTGCAGCTGATGCATTGTTCACTCACCCTAGTCTCTATCTTGTAAAGCGCTTTGTGATGGTGGTCCACTATGAAAGATGCTAATTGTAACGTTGTATTTGTTATACTACATTTTATTTGTATTTTTCAAGTTGAAGACGGCAGCAGACGTACAGGATTGGAAGTGGGTAAGTTTGAACCGACACAGGATTTCAAAAGTGCTCGATGGGGGGGTTGCTTGCTTGCTTGTTTAAATACAATTCTGTACATGCACAATTTCGCCGTTATGTCAAACCAGCGTAATAATATTAACAAGACATAAATATGTGTTTTTGTCTTACAATTTACATGCACAAAGCAAATATTTACAGGTGTGTACTAAGCGCTGAGTGTTGTACAGTACCCGTTTCTCTTACCAACACAATTCACTTCTATCAAACCCCGGAGCTTCACTGACATATGCGTTTATTTCCAACTACCTGTAATAATATTTTGAATAATACAGGTGTGGTATTACCTGTTGGTGTAGCAATCGATTGCATAAAACATGGACTGCATTGTGTTATAAAATACAATCACCGATTGCTTCTGCTTGTGTTCTCATGCCTTCAGACACCGGCAAGAGAAGTTTAAACGAGGGCACTATAGGGTTAAACTGCTGTCGAGACAGATAACGTAGCCTATATTGTAACCAATGCACTGTGTATTTCCACAGAACTCATTACATTTTTTTTTGTAAATGTAACTATGCGTGACAAATCCCAGTTCTGGATTATTATTATTATTATTATTATTATTATTATTATTATTATTATTATTATTATTATTATTATTATTATTACCATGCATCTTCAAAGCCTTGCAGAGTAATTCCGAACGTGTGTGCTATGCATTCACGTTATCTGGTTTGTGATTGGTTGGCTGCTGAAGGTTGTACAAAACCAAGAAATACTGAACACAGTGAAAGTAATTATGCACTAAATTGCCAGCTGTTAGCTGTTTAAAAAGTATATCCTTCTAGCATCTTAACTAAGAAGGACTTTTTTTAAATGCTATTCCCACTGCACCCCTTGTGAAATCTTTTAAGTGTAACGCGGTCCTACACATTCCTTTTCCCAATATACTGAAAGCCCATTTCCAGTTCGCCCTGTTTCAAAAACTGTGGGTGATATATATATATTTTTTTTAGAACTTTTTTCTTAATTCAACCAACTTTGCAGACCATTTAAACCTTTTTTTTTTTTAATTTTTGAGAGAGAACTGTGCAAGAGAACGTTTGTTTTTTTTTTCATTTTGTTAGCGTGCTGTATAACATTCATTCTTGAACACTTGCCGCATAGTTGCACATTATTATTATTATTATTATTATTATTATTATTATTATTATTATTATTATTATTATTATTAGTTTATTTGGCAGGAGACGTACAGGTACTACAGGATTACAGTGCCAGATTAATATTTAAATACAGGGTGGTTTACAATAAATGCAAATAATACGTTATTATGTAAATAATAATATGTTTTAATAATAATAATAATAATAATAATAATAATAATAATAATAATAATAATGCATGTATGTATGTATCCGATTTATTAAAATTAATTCTGCTATCTGGTTGTTCGCTAGCAGATAACGGGTTAACTAAACGCCCAGTACTGTAGACTTGGCTAATGCGTCCGCCCACCCTCGCAAAACGCATACTGAGACAGAGAGAAAATATCAGTAAAAAAAATAAAAATAAACAAAGAGGAAAATGGTAAAGTGAACGCAGCTGCAGTTCCAGCTCGTTTGATATATAACAAGTGGTGTGCGTGGTTGTTTTTGTTTGTTTGTTGTCTTTATTTGCTGATTCAGTTCCTCGGGATCTGAACGGGTTAACGGTGGAGTAGACAGCCAGCGACTTGGGATGCGACGTCAGAGCAAGCAAAAAGGCAAGAACAGACAGCGGGACGTCGGGACACACGTACAGTAGACACACAGACTGCCTTGGGGGAACGGGGAAATATTAAAAACACAAATAAGAAAGATAACGATACCCGGGGTCGTTCTAATGAAATGTCGCCGCTCAGCCTGTCTCTGTGAGATACAATGCGCATCAGCTGGCTCTTCTGAGGACCGGAGCCCTGGAAGCGTGATGTTTTTACACATTTGCTAATCAGATTTGTTTATTGTTCTTGCAAGTGTGGAAGATGGCAGCGAACATGTACAGGGTAGGAGGTGGGTAAGTTTGGAGGATTGATTTCAGTTCACTGAGGAATGGATTGGGCGTTTAGACTTGCAGCCGACGGCGCATATACTGTTTTGTGTCTTATACTGTACGCAAAGACAAGAAACAACCCCGTTTACACAGACGAGTCCATTATTATTATTATTATTATTATTATTATTATTATTATTATTATTATTATTATTATAGTTGTTATTAGTAATATTTATTGACGACATTACGAGGAAATCTGCGGCTTGCTTTACTGTTTCTGTACAGTCTAAATTTACATTTGCACCAAAAACAGTCACAGAAAATGCCAGCATGTTTAAAAATAAGTATTTTATTCATTGTACCTGCATAGGGTATCATGCTAAGGCACTGTACTGTTTATATGTAACAACGGAATCGGTGTAGCAGAAAACTCGTGCCTACCAGAGCAGTCCCGCAAATACATTACAGCACGGGGACTGGCTGCATGCAACAAAGAAACGAGCGTGAATGCATTGTAGCGCATTAGCCTGTGCAGAGCTCACATGTACAACAGCACAGCAGCGCGAGCGCTCTGCTGCACACGTGCATGGGCTTTGTTACAGTAAGGGGGGATGTTAATATTACATAACTGAGTGCTTTTACAAATAGACTACGCTGACAAGGGTTACTAGTAGTAGTAGGGTTAGTGTTATTATAACAAAAAGGCATGCTGTTAAGTTTTTCATCCTAACTAAATATACAGTTGAGTCCATATATATATATATATATATATATATATATATATATATATATATATATATATATATATATATATATATAATGTGCATTGGTATAATAATATGCATACAATTTTTTCCAAGCCTGTGTCTCAAGTCCCTTTCTATCTTTATTTCAGGGAAAGATTTATCTATCCAAAAAAAAAAATAAATAGGTTTTACATCACAAGTGTTTGAGATGACTCACCTCCCCCCCCCCCCCCACACACCCACACACCCACACCCACACCCACACCCACACACACACACACACACACATTGCACGGTGCCTTAGCGGTAGTGAATTTAACTGAAAGCTCTTCAAATGACCAGAAGTGATCAGTGGAGCCGCAGAAACCTGAAACCTCTTTGATTGCAGACTAAAAAATTAGACACGGGTTTTCTTTTTTTGTTTTTTTTTCCTTCTTTCTGTTAATACCCAATAACACCGATGAAGGCACTAGCAACTGCAGTTTGTATTTGGACCCCTGCTAGTTTTAGAGTGTGATATTTACATTTTGGAGAATATACATATATATATATATATTGTAAGGTACCAGGGAGGGGGTTAAAATCCTTCCCTGCTAAAAACCTTGTGAGAATGCACATTTGGGTGTTATGGGGTTTAATTGTGTAATTGTTTTATTGTTTAGTAATCCCTTGCACCTGGTGGTAATTGTAAATTAGAGCCAGGTGCAGGGTATTTAAGAGAGGCAGACAGGCTGTTTTGGGCTGCTGCTGAGGAAAGAGCCCGACTGTGTGTACGTGAGAGCAGGCGTATCAAAGGAAGGTATTGTGTGGAACGCGAGTTTGAGTTTTTGTGTGACAGGTAAACGGCTTAGCCGTCCTGTGGTTTAGCGAGGAACCAGTCTATGTTTAGTCAGAGCTCCAAGAGGGAGCTAGGTGTTTGTTTTGTTTTCATTTCTGAGTTTATTAAAAAGTGCGCGTCAGCGCCGTAAAAAATCAATTTTTGTGTCCTGGGTCTATTTAAAGGGGCAACGAACTCCGTGAGTGTGAGGATCGTTTACTATATATATATATATATATATATATATATATATATATATATATATATATATATATATATATATATATATATATATATATATGATAGAAAGGGACTTGAGACACAGGCTGGGAGTAAATTGTTCGCATAATTGTAGGCATATTATACACATGCACAGTGTGTGTGTATATCTAATATATATATATATATATATATATACACACACACACACACATCCCACATCCCCCTTCTAGCTGCTTGAACCCCCCAGTTGCACAATGCAGAGTAGCTCTTGCCCCAGAACTCCGAGCCAAGTCAATGGGGGGTCGTGCACGCCCCCCTGCTCTCTGTGGCTTGTCTGCTCAGGGTAATGAGCTTGCTTATTCCTGACTGGGGGAGCTGAGACTGCTGCAGTGCAAGGAACAAAAGGCCTTCCCTGCTAATTCTGCATGTGTGAGATGATTGCTTGTAACCCAGCAGAGACTCCCTGCATGCCAAGCAGATGGAAGGACTGTTCCTGTAAATGCACAATTTTAGCAGCCCCTTGTTCACATTTACCACGGTGGACTGAGGCTAAAAGCAGAGCAAAGAGAACAGTAGCAAAGGCACAGTCGGGTAAAGAACGGACAGCAGTGGGAGACCCCCCAAGAGCTGTGTTGAGTTATGTTTAGTTTTTTATTTTATACAAAATACTTAATTTTTTTTTTTTTTTTTTTACGCCTCATACCACCCAAAGAGAAGAAGAGTGACAGTGACTTACTAGCATTATTTGCATTCTTCTCATCGTTTGAGATGATGTGCGTTAGTTGTTTGCACTTCAGTTCAAATCTTTCCACGCAGAATAGATAGAGGATTTGTGAATCTGTTCTTGAACCGGTAGCTTGAATCTGATTAGCTTGTTTATTTAAACAAGGGAGCAATCTAGCAATGTAATATTCTACAGCTGCGGGCAAAAGTATTGCATCACCTTGAATTTTAGGATTGAGACCATTTAAAAAAAAAAAAAAATATATATATATATATATATATGTATATATATATATATATATATATATATATATATTTTAAATGGTAAATATATGAACATAATTTAAATCTTTTATTTAACATAATTTAATCAAAAAAACTGCTAAATGACTTCACAAAAGTCTACCAGCAGCCAGAATAGCAGCACAGTATTTCAAAACTACAAATTGCAACGCAAGCCGGTATGTTAACGTAGAGTTATTCAGCAGGTTTCATTCGACTTCATGAAGCAAAATGAGTTCATTCTGCAGAGGAATGCAAAACTGTTGGCCACAGCTGTGTTCAGACAGGAGCAGTTTTTTTGTATTGCTCTGGGTAGTTCTGTAAGTCGTCCAAATTTATAAAAGGTAATGTATGTGGAACAGTGCACAGTGGTAGTGATAGTTAGTATAGAATCATATCTCAGCATTGGATCACCAGTGTTTACTGAAAAAGACTGCTGTCTAGACACATTTGATCCTTTTTGCTCTGTCTGAAATCAGAACCGCTATTTTTTCTCTTCAGCTGCAGAGTCCCAATTAGACTCGCTCGTATTTTAGAGTAAACAAGCAAATAAATAATATATATAATATATCTCTCTCTCTCTCTCTCTAAAGGAATGGAATCCAGGGTTTATTTTCATAGTGCATTAGATATCCGCCTCTGCTGCAGTTGGTAGAGCTCTAGGGAAGATATTATTTGATTCGCTGTAATTGTTTCTGTACTGCAAACTTCCATTTGTAACCTCCAGTGCCCTTTCAGAGGAGTGCTATAACTCAGGTTAGCAATCGCAACATTAGCACTGATCTCCCTTACTTGATATCTGGAAGAGTCTCGAATTTTATTGCTAGAGTATTGAGCGTTGTCATTTTTCTCACTCTGTTCTGTAAATGTAGGGTTTTTTGGTTTTTTTTGCATTTTTAGCTTGCTTGCTGGTGAATATTATCTGGTCATCGGGTTTCTGATCTGTTGGATCCACCCATTATAGTACAGTCTTTCTATATTGTTTGTGTTGGTTGTTACAAAGCTGACACACGACCAGTAACACACACGCGGCATTGATTACGAATCCTTTGCATTCCCTCTGCAGATTATGTTTACTTTGAGAACTCTTCCAGCAACCCGTATTCAGTGAGACGAATAGAGGAATTGAATAAGGTAAGAAAAATAAAGATATGTTATTATCTATCATTCCAGCATCCAAAACACCTTTATATGAATTATGCCTTCGCTGCAAACAAGCGAGGAGTTATTTAAATGGAAGTATCCACTTTGATATTAATATGACACTTTCTACATTGGGATTGCTCCTATATATAAGAGGACCATGGTATTTTTGCAGTTATGCTTTTTCCATGGTTGTAATACGCATTTACCTTACCCTGGTTTGCCACGTTTGTTAATATGGTTTACGATACCTTGCTATTCTTTACAATGCTTACCTATGCCGTACCATGCTTTCACTTTGCTTTACAATGCTTGCCTATGCTGTACCATGCTTTTACTGTGCTTTACAATGCTTCCCTATGTTTTACCATACCTCTCTGTGCTTTAAAATGTTTCCCAATGCTTTACCATGCTTTCACTGTGCTTTATTACACTATGGGAAACGTTTATAAGGGTTTTCTTTAAGTGCAGAGGAAATTCAGTTGTTATTCTTCTGCTTTCCCATAGTAATGCATAATAAAGCAAAGTAAAGCATCGGTAAGCATTGTAAAGCCCAGAGAGGCATAGCAAAGCAAATTAAAAAGGCTGGCAACCGTATAACCATATGGGAAAACGGCAGATTTACCATGGCAAACTTTATGAGGCATGCCAAGTCCAGTCGAGTACACTGGTCACGTAGACAGGCAGCTGTAGTTTGATGGTGAATGCATGTCACTAGCAGGCCTGTTTTTCTTGTGCTCGTTTGCAGACTGCAAATGGAAACGTGGAAGCCAAAGTGGTCTGTTTCTACAGGAGACGAGATATCCCCAGCAACCTCATTGCGCTGGCTGACAAACACTCAAGTGAGTCTCATTCTCGTCTGGCTCCTCACTCTGCACTACACCTTGGCAATGCAGACCAGTCTGAGAGACGCTCGATAAAACCAACCAACCAATCAAAACCTTTAATAATTTTTAACATGGTACAAATCTTTCGATTTAACAACTGTGAATTGAGAACAAGACATAAACTGTGCAAAGCTGCAAGTTGACAGAAATATAACAGATGCAAAGTGCTTTCTGACTTCCATCGCTACCATGGCCAACTTTAAATCCTGTCTGCTTGTGTTGTTTACAGTGAGCTCTAACGCAATTGGCTGGAGTGCACATTATGTATGTTTCTTTGCGTTGTGATTGGGTTGCGCCTCAACCAATCAGACGGCTAGACGGAACACTCCAGTTCCGATAGAGGTTTCACTTGTCTCCTCAGATCCATAGAGCAGCCAAAGGGAGCTTACAGTGCTAGACAAGATTGCTATTCAAATGTAGCTCAGAGCAGACATAGTGTTTTCAGCCTCCTGTGTGTCAGTGCCAAGCTTTGGGAGGGCAGAGGGAGGGAGGGTTGCGCTAATTTATGTTCGGGAGCCTCTTGGCACACCAGAAAGCGAGCCAGCCATAAGCACAGGCCATTGGGTCACCACTCTTCTCTCGGGACGCACTACTTCCTCACTTGCTGGCAGTCTACAGCTGTGGCCAAAAGTTTTGCATCCCCCAGAGTTTTTGGATTGAGGCATCATTTAAAAATACTAAACTCCTATATGAACATCATTTTGATCTTAATTAACACCACAGAAGCTGTAATAGTAGTGCAGTAGTATTTCATCTTAGATTTTTTTTTTCTTTCTGAAGTATATGGGAAAACTACAAATGGGTGTGCAATTCAATATGTTAAGCTAACATTGATCAGCAGGTTTCTTTCGACTTTATCGAGCAAAAGGAATTCGTTATATAGTTCATTCCTTTGGTCGTAGCTCTACAGCGCCTAACACTGTTACCCTTGGCTTTGTGCTTGGATCACAGAGGAGCTGGAAGAGGAGATTGAAGGGGAGAGTTTGCAGCAGCTGACTGAGAGACAGATACATCAGCTGAAGCACAGAGAGCTCTTCCTGTCCAGGCAGCTGGAGTCACTGCCAGCCACCCACATACGGTAACCACACAGTGCGCTGTTCAACCTTCAGCCCACCTTGCTGGGTTACAGTGCATGGGATAGGACACCTCAGAATGTTAGCCGCCTTCTAGACGTGTTGCCTGATAACCTCAATGCTTTACTAAATATCTTGTTATCCCTGCATATCAACAGTCACAACAAGAACTCACCCCCCCCAATACATTCTGGTAAGTGTAGTTCTGCTGTGAAAGTTACCTGTGACAGGTAAAACATTCCAAAATGCATGGAGATGAAAAGCCTGAACTGTCCCAAACTATCCTCGTGTACGCGGATTCATATGGTAACCCTTTCTGAGTGAGTTTTAACAAGTGTTACATTTTCTCTTTCCCACAGCGGGAAATGTTGCGTCACTCTGCTGAATGAAACAGAAGCATTATTTTCCTACCTAGACAAAGAGGTACGACTTGCCTTGTTTATTTTATCTTTGACTGTCCAGTCTGCCTGAGCTCTGTGCTTCACATTAATAAAGTGTGAAGCTGTCTAGGGCCTGACTTCACACTGTAAGACAGGAAGGGAGCGTAATGGGTTGGGGCCGTCCAGAACTGCTGGAAAATACACTGCTGGCATTTGAAGTAGATTTCTGTGAAGTGTTCTGCGGACCTGCTTGTGTGTTTAGTGTTTGTATTAATAATGGCTTATAAAAATGTAAATCAAGTATACATAATCGTACCAAACAGTTTCTGGTTAAGTAATTTAATATAGCATCATTTTTGTCAGTAAAATCTGTAGAACCTGTCAAACAAAACCATCACATCACATGAGACTTCTTGCTGGACCACATTTTTGAAAGCCTTAACTCCACTATTTTAATTAGCTCCTGTTTTTCGAAGGAGACGAAACTGAACGACTCAGTTATATATGTTTTCAGGTCACTTTAGCAGTTTGGTTGTGATCATTGTGATGACAACGCAGCTGCAGAATGTGGTGAATCATCTGTGGAACACTGCGGATTCCGCAGCAGCCTGAAAATTCCAGTTTCCGAGGAATTCCATTATCTGCAGATTTAGACTTATTAATGGGGAGAGAACGAAGAGAGAATGGGAGAAAAAAAAACTAAAAACATGCCCTGTTTAGCACCAGATCTCTGTAAATACAATGTACAGCAGACATTCTACACTGTACTGACTTTATCCAGAAGGCAGTTTCAACTCCCCAGACAGCATCCAGCTGGTTCAGCTGAAAGCTAGTTACACAGTAACAGCAGGGTACCTGTAGCTGGCTCCTATTCTCTGTTTTGTTGTTTGATAGTAAATTGGAAGCGATGGGTACCAGGGAGAAGGCTTTTTATCGCTGAAGGACAAGCTCGATCTATGAGGGAGTGTTTTGTCTGAAACAAGCTGACTTCCTAAACAGTATTGCTTTCTTTTTTCTCCCCACAGACCAGGTGTTTTTGTTGTTTGTTTTTTTAACTGCTGCAGACGAGTGCAGAGCCTGTGTCTCTGTTCGCTATACAGGTCCTCAACGTGCAGTTTTGAAAGAACAGCAGCAAGCATTTCATTTTGAAACTTCTACTGCTGGGTGAAATAAATCGTTTGTTTCTTTCAGGTAGCGCTACACTTGGAGAATTAAATTGAGCAAGAGAACCTCAGTGCCATGTTTTAAAATGCAAATGCAAGTTTGCTGTAACATGTGATTCTTTGAAAACTGCACACGTGAGACCCGCCTAGCCGAAATGTCTGTTCAAGAATATTTTGTTTTCTGCAACCTCTTTAATGTTATAGTTACCAGCAGTAGCATCCCTTTTTCTGCAGGACGGGTTCTTCTACGGCCTGGTCTATGATCCACAACAGAAGACACTGTTGGCGGACAAGGGCGAGATTCGAATTGGGCCGCGATTCCAAGCCGATATCACAGACCTCCTGAAAGAAGGTGAGCAGAGTTCGAAACCCTGTCAAGTCTGATCTGTGCTCGGTGAAAGGAGTTCTAATCAATGCTTTTAAAAGACACGTCCGTATCCCTTATTCGCTGACATTATGTAAGCGGTAGAACGTTAAGAGTTAAACGCAACAGGAAGGGTCTTGCCAGACGGTAAAGCCCTCGGATGAGGGCTCTATTGCTTAACTATGGATCAGAGATTCCCTTTGCCCTGATTGGTCAATATGGGGTCTCCAATCGCTGGTGAACTGGATATTTGTGCCAAATCAATCCCCATAAAAATTTATGCCGAATCTCCAATCCGTTTTCTTATACTGGTTATTGTGCCGAGATATTAGGTAATTCCCTTTTTTTTTTTTTTAAGTGGTGGGTGTGTTCAATAGTGAGTCCTGGTAATGTGTCTCTGTTTGGTCCCATTGCATCTAGACCAACTCTGGCCCTCGAGATCTAATCCAGTCCAGGTTTTCACTCCAAACATGTTCTAATGTAGTTAGTTGAAGCTGCTAAGAGGCAATTAACTAATTTAGGACCTGGTTGGAATAAAGACCAGGACTGGAATAGATCTTGAGAGACAGAGTTGAGTACCACTGATTTAGACACTGGCTACAACACACACACGTGATTCATAGTTACCAGGAAGCAGCAACAACTTTTGAAGTATTGTGATGTCTTTTAAAATATATTCCAAAAGTATATTAAAAAAAAAAAAAAAAAAATCTTCAACACAAGCTAATTGTATTCACCACAGGTTTGCACCAAAACTGACAACGTAGTTGGCTTTTCCCACCTGGTCTTTGTTCCAACCTTGTTCTAAATGGTTTAATTGAACCAGACCCTGATGTAGTTAATGATCTCATTTTAGCTGTTAAACCTGGAGTGGAATAGCCCTCCAGGATCGGGATTGGACACCCCTGGACAATATACTTAATTTATCCATTGCCAGATTCTATCGAGTTGTGCAATATTACTTTGTTAAAAGCAAACTGATGACCTGCGCTGTTTACACACATTGATTGATGATTAATTTCATAGTCTGCAGTTGCCCTACCACGCTGAATCGTCGACAGGCTTGCGTCCTCTGACAGCCCGGTTTCCATGGAAGCAGAGGCCATAACAGATACATTTTTCGTAAACCAGTCTTATTCTAAAATATTTTCTACAAATAATTAAATCTTAAAGGGATATGATCATTATTGTGTTGTTTTTTTACTGCGTATATATATATTTTCAGATATTATACTGAACGTGAGTTTATATAAATTCAATAAAAAAAATTAAAAAAAACAACAATTCAGTAAGGTTTTGAAAAGCTGTCGGTTTTACATTTCAGGTGAGACTGACGATAGGGATCAGACAGAACTGGAAACAAAGATCTGGGAGCCGGAGAGTCCACTAACTGATCAGCAGATAGGCCAGTTCCTGGTTATTGCACGGTAAGTACTGATCAAAAATGCGTCATTGGTCCACTATGAAAGGCGCTATATAAAATAAAGATTGATTGACTGACTGATTGATTGATTGATAGAACTGTAAATGTTTTTTTTTTTTTTTTTTTTTTATATGTCTGTCCTCAAATGAGTTTGCCATAAAGGGTTAAAAACACTGATTGGACCCCTGTCTCTCTGTCTGTCTCTCTTTGTCTCTCTGTGTGTCTCCCAGTTCTGTTGGTACCTTTGCCCGTGCACTAGACTGCAGCAGCTCCATCAGACAGCCCAGTCTGCACATGAGCGCTGCGGCTGCATCCAGAGACATCACCCTGGTAAGAGACAGCCGGGAACCCCTCCCTGAACTGAGCTCCCAGGGCAGCCTTGCTGCTGCCTAAACTGATAATGCACACCGTCTGCAGCTGTACGATTAACCCTGGAGAATCAGCCCAACTCTGATCTGTAATTATACAAAAGAATGCTGGCGTCTGTTTTGGCGGGTTAAGTGAAGTTTGATAGCAGTGAAAGCGTTCTGAGTGCCGTTGGTATGAAACGTTTTGTGCAGCCCCCCAAAATCAGCATCTGAGCCGATCAGACCAGCGGTGTCCAATCCCGGAGGGCTATTCCGCTCCAGGTTTAACAAGTGCAATGAACTGACTACTTTAGTGTCTGGATGGATCTGATTTGGGTCAATGAAACAGTTTAGACCAAGATGGAACAAAGACCATGAGTGGAACAGCCTGCTTTGGCCAGCCCTGGATCAGATCTATTAACCCATGAAATGCCATGACCTCATTTAAGGACAGGCTACTTTGTAATTTTTTTTGGAGCATTTTTAACTGGCATCTTACCTGTTATTTCAATATAAAATAAGAAACTGAAGCCTAAAAATGATATGTTTCTTGTTTTTTTTCTCCCCACAGTGAAGATAAAGCTTAATTGTCTTTGTGTTGAGCTTTATACCTGCGTGAAATTTCACTGGTCTGATTACAGACATGTCTAACTTGACTCCTCAAAACAGGAAGCAGCAGTGTTCTTGTAGAAAACAAAGGATTTATTCTGTGAATAAATCTTGATTTATTTTTTTTTTTAGAATGTATCAAATTACATAAATACAGCTTGTGTTGTGATTTTCTTTTCAAAGAAAATGTGATTTGGTATTTCATGGATTGGATAACGACTTGACTAACCGGGGCTGATGTGAGTTTCATGCACTGTGTGTTTCTCATTCAGTTCCATGCCATGGACACGCTGCACCGGTGCAGCTATGACATGTCGTGCGCGATCTCCGCTCTGGTGCCTCAGGGGGGGCCGGTGCTGTGCCGAGACGAGATGGAGGAGTGGTCCGCTTCCGAGGCAAACCTCTTCGAAGAGGCGCTGGAGAAATATGGCAAGGACTTCGCTGACATTCGACAGGACTTTGTACGTACTTCACTCCAGTCCTTCTAAAAAAAAAAAAAAAAAAAAAAAAAAAAAAAAAAAAAGGAAGATTGCTCTCAGGAATTAAAAATTAAAAGTTTTATTTATTTATTTATTTATTTATTTTTTACCTTAAACTGTAATCTTCTGTGTGCAGCAATAAATGTCCAGCTCTGTCCAAAGGTTTTGCATCACCCTATAGAATGAACACATTTTGCTTCGTAAAGTTGAATGAAACTTGAAAAAGTGACAAAAAAAAAAAAAAAATGGACATTTCGAAATCTAGCATGAACTAATATTATGGCTTCCTGCAGACTTTTACAATATAATTTAGCAACTTCTTTTACACGATGTTAAGTAAAAGATCAAAATTATGTTCATATATATATCCTAAAATTCCAGGTGATGCACATAGCTGTAGAGCTTTTTAATAGAAAGCTTATGCATAAGAATGATTTCTGCATGAATTCTTCTGTATTAAGGGTTAGAGTTAACTGTGTTTTTCGTTTGTGCCCATTGTAGCTACCATGGAAATGCTTACCCAGTATTGTAGAATATTACTACATGTGGAAGACCACTGACAGATATGTGCAACAGGTACGTATGCCACTGTGTATCCAAGTGCTGGGGCAGAGTAGATTTGTAGTGCTTATTTTACACAGACCATTTGCTTACACTATCTTTTTACACCTGGAAAGAGCTTGTACTGCGTTGGTTCCCGGCATCTCCGTGGTCAATTGTAAATATATTGCATACTGTAGTCTGCCTGGGAATTGCCAGAAACTCGTGAGCAACAAGTCCAGGTTTGGCGGGGCTATTAAACCCTGTGTCTTGGGGATCGCTTGTCCGATTTGGATGACGTTCCTGTACCACACACTGTGAATGCAGGTCATCGCTGGTGACCTGCTTTTTCCTGGTGCAGACATATGTAGTATGTTATAAATGTCCATGTGTATGTGATTGACATGCCTTGTTTTATGCTCACAATCTGTTTAGAAACGTTTAAAAGCGGCCGAAGCAGAAAGCAGGCTGAAGCAAGTTTACATCCCAAACTAGTAAGTGAGTCTTTCCCATAAGGATCAGTTTAATTGATGCTATATAAGGGTTTTGCTAACACAGAGCAGTGTGCAGATTTACTGCAACACCTCAAGATTTGTAATTGATATCCTTACCTGTATATACCTACCTGCATGAATGTCCGCTCAGTAATCGGTGATGTAGAAACAGCAGGCGCTCCTGTGTGAAAATGTTAGACCGCTTTGTGCTTTAATTAGGCATCTTAAACAACTTCTGAAAAGTCTCCTGCATTTTATAATGAGTGGCTGTGTGTTTCTTTTCTGTTACTATTTTAAATGAATTGCGTGTGCGGCCTGTTAAAGTCATCAATTCAATCAGGCAATCACTAATTTGCCTATTTTGACAATTTTGCAAGATTCTGTTCCAGTGCTTTTGATTTCGTGGACGCAACAAATCAAAATAACAGAAGCAGTAGGGTGTTTGAATAAATCTGCACACTGCTGTGCTTACTAAAACTGCCTGTCATCATAATGCTTACTTCCAAAATGCATTCAAAAGGTAACGTTCAAATTTAAAACCTTGGCAAGTAAAGGATAGAAGTTTAGATTTTTTTTTTCTTTTTAAATGAAGTAACAAGCCCAACCCGAACCAGATTAGTGGGAACAGTGTGAAGCCCGGCATGGTGAATGGGTCTGGATCACTGGGTCAGAACAGCTGTGCGGGCCGAGCCTGTGAAAGCTGTTACAGTGAGTATCCCCATAGCCAGAACAAAGCTTTAATATGGAAAGGTCATTCCTTTTGGTCGCCCAAGCCTGATATCATTTGTTTTTGTGTGTAGCTACCCAGTGCTCTCAGTGGTACTCCTGGGGTCCTCCCAGCATGCAATGCAGGCTGTGTTCCCCCTGTTGGAATTACTGGAAGAAGTACGGTGGCCTGAAGATGCCAACAAGACTGGAGGGTGAGAAGCTGGGGCCCAGTAGGAACAGCATGGTTAGTAAAAAGGGTTTGCAGGAAATTCATTTGTCTGTCCAGTAGTGAAACCATGAGGGACTTTGTTCTGTAAGGTTATATCTTTAGAGAATTATTGTTGTTCACCCACTCCCTGTGTAAAGTAGTCCACGTTAGCACATGTTTAAATGATGTATTGTAAATTGAGGAAAAGAAAATTCCACTCAGGAACTGTGTGTTCTGTTTTTAAACTTTAGAATCGTGTGGCACGAACTGGAATTCTGGACGAATCTAGAACAGTGATTGGTCTATTTCTTAGACCAGTTTTCTTCGCAATACAGATAGCTCTGATCTTACAGTCAACGTGTGAACTAACATACCGGTCATTTCTCTCCCAGAGCCCTTTTGGATACTGGGTAAAGAACGCCAACCCCAAATACACACTGAAGACCAAGCAAGCGTTCTACCTCCAGACTAGCACGCTGACAAGAGTCGCACGGCAGCTGTGCCTGGCCCACCTGCAGCCTCGCCGGGCAGCTCGGAGGCCCTTTGTGCCTGTCAACAGCGTGGAGATCAAAGCACAGTGTGAGCACACTGAAAACCTGTCGTTTTGCAGTTTTACCTTTCTTTTGCTGTGGTTGTGCTTTGTAAATACCTGGGGTTAACATATGATTCGGGTACACTGAGACAGGTCAAGACCGTTCAGGCTTTTCAACTAACACCGCAGTGCATTCTGGTATATCGTATGTGTCCCAGTTATCTTTCACAGAAGGACTACACTTCCCAGAATGCACTGGGGTGTGAGTTGAAAAACCTGAACTGTCCTGGTGTACACAGAGTCATGCGATAACCCTACGTTTGCATTTAAGCATAGTAAAAGCAGAAAAAAAACGACTGTGCACACTTAATTTTGTTTTTAAACTTTAGAATCGTGCGTCATGCACTGGAATTCTGGACGAATCTATAACAGTGATTGTTTTATTGATTTGTAACTCAGTTTTTACATGTATGTGCTTTGTTGAGGATCTTCACAATATTGCTCTGATCTTACAGTGAACTAACATGATTGGTTCAGTTAAAGAATTTAGAACACATTTGGAACAAAGACGTGGAGCGAAAGGGAACCACTTTGGCCAGCCCTAGTGTAAATGTTCAATGTTTTAAAGTCAATTGATTCAGTAGGGGAACAGGAATATAAAGTGACGATGTTCTATACCTTAAAAAATACCTTTAAACAGGTTTGGAAACACTGCCTGATGGAGCAAGAAAGTTAGTGAAAATGAGGCCAATGGTGAGGAAGCCCTTGGAATCAATCGTGCAGTACATGGGTCAGTATTCTGTACACTTTTACTAGCAGGAGCCTCAAACAAATAGATAACCAAAGTTTCAATGTATTTTCTTTATTAGCGCTGGCAACATTATCCCTGATCTTTTTGGTTCTTTGCTTGCATGCATTTAGACCGGTGGTTATACCACGGTCTATTCATCTAACTTTTTTAAGGACTGTTTTTGCAAAGCACTTTTTTAAGAATCGAGGTAAACACTGTTTTTCCCCAAAGGGAACGTTTATTAATACTCTTCAGCAAAAAAACGTGCTTTTGAAACCGTTTGCTTAGGTGCAGAAAGATGGGCCAGGCTTTTTGTTTAGCTAATTCTAGTATGGAGGTTAAGATTTAAATCAGCCTACCCCTAATGGAAAGAATGTAGTATAGTTTTACAATAGCCCATCTGTATGCATATAGTCCTTAAGATTTTTCCAATGAGGACTAATAAGAAGTTAGAAAGTTGCAGAAAGACTACTATAGATAACTAATTGCATAGATATGGTGTGTCTTGCAGGGCTGCACCCCTATGTAAAGCCAGAGCCAGTCAAGTCTGCCATTAGCCTGGGCAGTGCCAGCGTGACAAGAGTGGTCCCGGTCATCAATCACGGCTCCACCACCATCCTGGGCAAGCGCAGTTACGAGCAGCACAACGGAGCTGAAGGTCAGTGTCTCGCTTTGTGCCCGTTGCCACCTGGGCTCGCTACACCGTACAATGGATGCCACCCCAGCACAGCTAACAGCTGGTAGTCCTTTCGGAAAACAAACCCTACAGCACTGGCATGGAAAATAAGGAATCGCTGCTGCTGTGCAACCTTCCTACCCTGCTCAGATGCATAATTCACTATTTTTTTCATCTCACTTCGCTTAAATTCAACCTTTCTCTACCTGTTATCAGTACTTAATAAAAACTCCACAGTGCTTAAAGAAATAATAAATTCCATGACAAATGTTTCCACCAGGAGCCTCTCCTAAAGCACAGTTTCTATGTTCTTAGTCATATTGGTGGTTTGCCATAATGGCTGCGAATTCCTACTGAATTCCGACTTCCTTGGAATATCTTCTGCACTTCCTCGGAGTTCTGAAGTCATTTTGAATTCAACCACCTGTTAATTCATGTGGATTTAATTGCCCATGTTCATTCCATGTTTTTTTTTTTTTCGTCACAAATGATGTTGAGGGATTACAAGTGGAGTAAAAATAGACACAGATGTTCTTGTTTGTGTCTCTGCCAGGAAATATGAAGAAAAGGCTACTGATGCCATCTAGAGGTAAGGAACCCAAATTGCAGTTCAAAACAAGAGCCCCACTGCGTACAATGCACTGCAGCTACAACCAATTTATATAACAGCACATAAAAAAAAAGCATGTTTTCCATTTCGACTTTTAAAAAAAGTCAGATGTTCCTTCTATAATTAACGAGCTTTCATTAACCTTTCAATTATCTTATTCTTTTTCCTTTTCAAGGTTTGCCAAACCACAGTCAAGTGCGACAACTGGTGAGTCACTTTGCAGTGTTTTACCGAGTGATGTGCATGTTTGTAAAAAAAAAAAAAAAAAAAAAATAAAAAAGGTGGTCTATGAAATATGCTTGAGAATTGACTTGGAACTGAAAAGTGTGCAAAAGCCAGGCCTGACAACATCTCCGTTTGTTTACCCTTTGTAGGGTTGGTCTAGGTGTTGTGTAGTTTGATGGCTTGCAGCATTCAAATTGGGCAGAAAAACAGCACATTCAATCTGGTATCAGAAAGATTTACACTAAGCTAAGTTTCAGAACCTGGGCATTCAAGTAGATGTAATCTTAGTCCTTGTTCTAGGTTTTAGGTTATATATCTATTAATATCCCGGATATTCCACAGAATGCCATAGGGGGGCGCTGTGACCAAATGCTCCAAGGCTCTTGATAATTGTCAGGCCAGATGGTCAACTGTACTATATTTACCTGTGAGTTGAGATTCTGTGAAGTGGCCCCCCCTCCTGACAGGACTGCTCTCTCCCCACCCCCCAGGCCAGGCTCAATAAGAGTTACCTGCTGAATGGAAAGCCCTACGAGAGACCCCAGCGTGTGATGAAGCACGGCTCTCTACCACCTCTCAAGGGCCGGAGGATGAACTGGATCGACGCTCCCGACGACGTGTTCTTCATGGCCACTGAGGACATCAGGTAGAGGGATTATTATTAAGGGTGTTTTTTTGCTAATTTCCATTAAATGTACCCACTGCCTTTAAGTTCCCTGTGAAAATTCCCATTTGTGAAAGAATGCTTAATTTATAAATAAATACAGCAAGTGTTGTTTTTTCTTATTGATACATGACCTGTTGTGACACTACTGTACCCCCCCCCCCACCCCAAAACCATGCCCTGTAGGATAATAAAAATCTTCCATCTTCTGTCTTTAGAAAAGTCCGCAAACTCCTGGCTTCATTTGATATCAAGAGAGCAGCCAGGCAGCCTTACAAACAAATCATCAAGCAGATTGAATCCGAGCTGGATGTCCCGTCACAGCTTCGACACCTGGCCAATGAGGAGCCCATCGTCATTGAAGACTAAACCCTTCCCCTTTCGCTCACAAGCTCAGTGGATTTACAACAGAGCGACTAGTAGCACCAGTGCGCTAGACCTGCAAAATACTGTAACGATTCACCACCCCCTCCCCCCTGGCACTTTGATAACATTGAATAATTTTAACTCAAGACAACGGCAGGAAATTGGAGATCCAGCATCTACAAAAACAGGAGTCCTGTTTTATTTATTTTTTTGTACAAATGCATTTTTTAATTTTTAATTTCTTTTTTAGGAACGGAACTTTGTCTGGCTGTGTGTTTTCACAGAAGGTGGTTTTTCTTGACCCTTCATAGGTTTGTACTGTAGTGCGAATTCGTGTTGTCGAAGGACGGGTTGCGTTGAAGTCATTCCTGGCCTCCAGCAGACGGACGTCTCTCGTTCATTGCGTGACAGGCTTGAGGGAAAAAAAAAAGCTGCTGCTGAAACTGCCTAAGTTCAAAGATGGGGAAACGAAGAATCAGTGTGTTTAAGAATAAGTAGCTTCAAATGTTATTTTAATGTTTGTTTTTTGTTTTACTCATTCTATCTTTAGTCTTTCTGAATGAGTCTGGCATCTGTTGCTCCAATATTGAGTTTTAACCATTTTTCTAGAACTATGCCTTTTACCTTGCCTGCAAAAAAAAAAAAAGAAAGTGCCAGGACCAAACAGCGTTCCTATTTCCATTCAAAATATGCGACTTTGTGACTTTTCAACTTACCCTGCCACCTGTTCCACATAGATGTAGACAGAGCGAATAGGTGGTTTTGACATTTGAAACTGTAGATTGTAACATGGTTTGAATGGAATAAGAAAGGCTGTCCAGTGCCTGGCAGACTCAAAACCAGTTACAGAACAACGGTAAGAGCCGAGTATTTGAGCAGCGCAATCCAGAATCGCTCTAATCGCTAGTGGAATCATTTAACCATTCCATGTAGAGCTTGCATGTGATCGTAAATATCTGTTTACATTTTTATAAATTATATATGATAATAGTGGGCAACTTTTTAATTTAATTAAATTTTTATTTCGATTTCCCAATTGTTTTGCCCACGATTTTGTCCTGAATTTGGAATGTCCCTGCTGTTTTCGTTCTTTTCAAGCTTTGCTCTTGTTTAATTTTCGTGCACAGTGGAGTGAAAATCTTTGAGAACTTTAATCCACAAGTTTCTTGTTATCCATAAGGTCCAAAACGTTCTTTTCTTTTGGTCCGGATTTGATCAGAAACGTAAAATATAATTAACACGTGTTCTCTGACATTCTCTTTTCGGCGTGCCAACAGAGAAGCATTTTTTTCTTTGGATTTTTTGAGGTTCATTTCAATTGCTCATCGTGTGCCAAAGCAGGGGAATGCAATGCTGTCGATTTTCATCCAGTTCCAAATGCTCTCGGACTATCCACGCATCCAGGAGCATCCAAAAAATAATCCTAAACGTTAAATTATACCGCATTCCTCTGAACATCACTCTTAATCACTATCAGATTGCAAAGTTGCTGTCAGTCACCCCCAGAGGGACAATTGAAATATTATTATCTGTACCACCAAATCTTTGTTCCAACCCTGTTCTAAATATTTTTTTATTGAACCAAGGAAACCTCCATCCAGACCCTGAAATAGTTAATAATCTTGTTTTTTCCTAACGTGGAGTGGAATGGCTCTCCAGGACCGTGATTTGACCCCCCCTAGTGGAGCATTTGGGACTAGACAAACCTGCAATGCAAATACAATACGACACCAAGTGGCCAATACATGGGAACTACAATATATATAATAGATGAGCTTCAGTGAGTTACAGGAAAATAATTCCATCTAGGGTTCCTGTGACGTCATAAACTCAGAGAGCGAAGGCAGAGTTTCTAAACTGTCACAGAATCCTGAGATGGAATTGTTTTCCTGTAACTCACTGAAGAGGCCCGTCTATTATTATTTATTTTTTTTTATAATACAAAGAGACAGTTGTGATGCTGATATTAAAGAAGGCGAGGTTCAGCGGTACAGTTGGGTGTTTTTTTTAAGCCTCGTGTTTCAGGGCTGTACAGGCGTTCTGTCTCGTTATCCCTTAGCTCTTCAGCTTTATTTGAATGGTTGCCTTTACCTTGTTTTAATTTCCCGCTCCTCCGAGATACAAATGTACCAGCTTTACATCTTAATTTTTTTTTTTTTTAATGTGTTCTCATTGTGTTGATCGTTAATGAATATTTCTGTGCTGTGGGTGTTGCCGAATGATTGAAAAGGAGGCATTTTGTTTTTTGAATTGAAAGCGATGGTCTCGGAGTCGAATGGGTCACAGTTCAAGTATATTTTACTCTAGCGGAATTATCACTTTTTGACATCACTACTGTAGTATTTTTCCCAAATGGCTCAGGATGGAAATATAGCCTTCATCCGTGTGTATGTCTATATATATATATATATATATATATATATATATATATATATATATATATATATATATATATATATATATATATGCCTCACAGCTCCAGGTTCCTGGGTTCGATTCCAGTCTCAGGGGTCTGTGTGGAGTTTGTATTGTTCTCCCTGTGTTCGCGTAGGTTTCCTCCCACAGTCCAAAGACATAGGTGGATTGGCCTCTCTAAATTGCCCCTTAGTTGCCCTGTGATGGACGGGCGTAAATGTCCTCCAAACCCCCAGGGGGCATCGTCCTTCGGATGAGACGTTAAACCGAAGTCCAGTCTGCTTTGCGGACGCTAAACATCCCATGGCACTATTTCACAGAAGAGCAGGGGCATAACCCCGGTGCCCTACAGCAGGCAAAGAACAATCTGGACCTGGATAAAGGGCAGCTTGACACTATATCACTAATGTGTTCCGCTCGCTGTGAAGATACACTTTGTGTCCTTAGTTGTTTCTGACATGCTGATGACTTTGAAAAGACTGGCCTCTCTGGAGCTGTCAAGCTGGCACACCACAGTGTAACACCCTGCATTTAGAAGATTACCTATGTTGGATGTTGGTTGGTTCGAGACTGGATTTTCATTTCAATTCAGTGGCAATCAAACATGATTCGGATGTGCAAGCTGTACTGTATGCAACGGGTGAAATTACAGTGCTTGATGTATCCTGCAATGGACTGATGTTTTTCAGAGAGGAATTAAAAACATGTTTTTTTTTTTTTTCATCACAACCCCTCATATGAGCATAAAGTAAAATAAATGTGCCATTCATTGTTTAATAAAAAAAACAGTGCTATTCACTTTTTTCTTATTTAGCATTCCAATTAATTAATCCAAGTTATTTTAAGACACTGAAAAGTTTCACTGTTAAAAGAAAACTTATGTCAAGATTCAATCTTCATTGCTATATATTATAAAGACATTTCAGATGGCCGTTTCACATAAATATCAAGGATATTATTAAAAAAAAAAAAAAAAAAAAAAAAATCAGATTGCTGTATTGCATCAATAGAGATTATTTAAAGCTGTTTTGCAGAATTGTTAATCTAATATAAACTGTATTTGTAGCCTAATGAACTTCTCATGTGGGGAGAAAAAACAAAACACATCCTGTCATGTCATCAGCCTCTCTATAGCAGCAGTACATAAATAAATAAAAATGTACACGATTTACCTAATGGGAGGGGTGAGCTTGCATGGATGAACATCAATGCAGCAGTTTGGGACATCAGGAGCTTACAAAAACAATCATGCAGGAGTAAGTATATTTTATTTGATACAATTAGTTCTAATTGCACAATGTATAAAACTGTGTGACTGATCTCTGTGTTAGGACTCCGATACATCAAGGCTATGGGATCAGTAATGTCTTACTAGATTATCTCCTGTGTTCTGAACTTAAATATAAGCTTCAAAATAAGGCACTGGTTCTGCATGACACAGGTGCAGATTGCTTAGCTTCAAAAGTTGCACGCTTGTCCTGTTGGTAATTTTGTTATCGTATGATTTATAACAAATAAACGAAATAATCCTAGAAAATGCTCCTGTAACAAACCGATTTTTAAGTTCTGATCTGCAAAAAAAAAAAACAGATCAACGCTAATATTAAACTAAAATCTCCCGTTTTCATCAGCTTTAGATTTTGCATTATGTTAAACCAATTAACCAATGGTTACTGAAATCAATACCCTATGCTGTATTTTTAATAGAATAGTTCAATACCACTTCAGCAGGTTTAAAAAAGAGAGAAGCAAAGTTAGGATTTTTTTTTTTTTTTTTTTTAATTCTAGCAATGTGTAACATAAAGCATGTATCAGATATAGAAAATGTAATCTTATCTTTTTTTTTTTTTTTTTTTTTACAATCATTATACAAACTATTTCCCCACTTCAAGTTGACCAAAAGTACAGAAACCAAAACAGTTTAAGCATGTAACATGTTCCAGACACAGATGCTGACAGACTGTCTGGCACACTTACTTTTGATATCCATTGAAACATTCACCATATTTATAATCCATGAAAGTTTTAAAAAAAAAAGAAAAAAAAAAAAAAAAAAACACTTTACAAAAAAAATGAACAAAACAAACCCAATTCTGTTTAAAGTAAGAGGCATATTGTAATCATAAGCATGTTCAGGGCTTTGAGAAGTTATACACAGTACAACTATTGCAGTTCATGAATTTCAACACGTCAGACTTCACAGTCCAAATCCTTTAAAAACAGATTTTTTTTTTTTTTTTATTTTACATTCGGTTATTTTTGTCTGAAATAACTTTAAAATCCTTTTTTTTTTTTTTTTAAGTTTAATTTCAACTATTTTTCTAACTACATTTCATCAGGAGCAATCCTTAAAGAAAATCTGAATTTGAACTCTATTGTTTCTTAAAAAAAAAAAAAACATTTAAACAGTATTTTGAGATTGTACAGTAATCTACAATGTGCGTTCCCCATTACAATAATGGAAGGGTATTAAAAACTCACTCAATTGACTGCTTTCATGCAAGGTCTTATTTGAAAGGTTTTAAACTCCATGTATACAAGTTAGCACCTACATAAAATGTCAAGCCACTGTATTTCCATATGGAAAAGCCCAACAGAAGAAGAAATCGACAGGGTTCAAGAGTTTCATCTATGTAGCAAGTAGGCATACATCTGAAGTCTTACTTAAACACAAGAAACGCGCCACTTTTACACAATTGTAATCCCTTTAAAGCTTAAAGAAATGCTTGGCAAAATCATAAGAAAAAAATTAAAAGTTAATTATATTGTACATTTATTCCAGTTATTCAAGCTGGACACTGCAGTTCTATAAAGTGTGTAAGTGTGAATTGAAAACGCACAGCATGCAAGGTATACCACTAACGGATGCAGGTTTTATTGTTCCAACTCAAATCTTGCACTCAAGAACACAAGTAACACTGCCATGTGTTCAGGACCTCAAAGACTGGGTTGTGTGATACCATACCATTAAACACTGGTAAACCAGTCCCTTCTCTTTTGCTCAGATATGTACAATTAAACATTGCTTCAAGAAGTTTGCTTGTATTTGGGTCTGTGCCCGACGTCCACATATATCCTTTTAAAGATGGCTTTGTAGCTGGTCCAAAGAAATTAAAAATCGGTCGTTACTTAAAACTAGACTGAATACTTATTGGTCATTTTGTTTAAAGATAATATCATCTTGGACCACTCAGAATCAGAATTTATATTTAAAACAATGTTTTTCATGGAGGAAAAGTTGAAAACTGAATAAGGGAGGGCAGGCTGTAGTTCCAGGTTGTTATAATGCTCACTCTCTAGCAGTTAATAAACAAAACTCTGCTCAAACTGTTCTTTCTCCAGTTGCTGCCCTGTCCAGCAGATCTCAAGTTAAGTTTTTGGTGCAAACTGTTAGGAATAAAAACCATCGTACTAAATTCTACATTATTTTCCATGTTTTAGCAACCTTACTTGAAACCATAATCTTCCACAACTATGATAAAAATAATAATTAAAACACTGTCATTCTGCAGTCTCTAAAAGAGTCTGGTTCTGACAAAATGATCAAATCAAGGTCTGTCTCACAGAAAGGCCAAGCTATCTACTGAAATATAAGACGCACGTAGAGAGCTATGCAGGGTTAGCAGTTGAAAGGTGTACCTGTAGGATTCTCGTTAACCATTTCACATAGAGGACTCCAATCCACTATGAAGGACGCATTTAAGGTTGGTAACTTTGTCCAAATAGGCTTTACCATTTTATTTGAATATATAAAATTGAACCCTATCCTTGTGAGACACTCTGTGATAGAATTCTTGGGTGTCCCTTTGTGGCTGCTGCTGCGAAACACCTTGTGGTGACTAGAGTCCTAGGGAGGCATCAAATCCCGTACTGATATCCCCCCTATAAAAGCTCCTGATTTCACAAATGTCTGTTTTTTGGGCGTTGTTATGCACACTGAAATTTATTAAAAAAAAAAAAAAAAAAAAAAATTCCCCCTTTCCATTGACATCTCACTTCATGTTTGCATTCAGCCAGAACCTTCAATCCTGTGGAGAAAGAAAGAGGCGACCTTTTTTAAATGTATGGTTTGCATAGGAAAAAAAAAAAAAAACACAAACTGCCTCCATATTTATCTATATCAGTTGAGAGTATGCTTCTGTAAGCCTGCCTTGAACAGAGGGAGAAAATAACAAATAGTCCCCTCTATTACTGAGATAGTTCAAGCATTAGGTCTCGAACCATACTGCTTGCTTGCCATGGACTGGTGGGAGCATCGTTTCTATTAAAGGAGGTGAGGGAGCAGTTCAGTCTCCATGCCTCTAGTCTGCCCTGGACTGGACTGGAGGGAGTACCCCTCCTCTTAGTGGGTGAGGGAGCAGCTCAGTCTCCATGCACATTCAGACCTTGGCCACCGCTATCCAGTGCTACCTGTATGATGGCTCCTGTTCTATCTCCGCTCTATTAACAATGTGGTATATTATTCAATGTGTCTTACCTTCCAAACATGTACAGCATGTGTCCTGGGTCATCTGCAAAAACTCTGTGCAGACAAAAAGCAGAAAGAGTGGGAGTCAGTACAAAGGTCAAGCCAACAATGCTTGGACTTCAACCTAGATTATACTGACTTTCAATAAAAACACTTTCCATAGAGGAAATCAAGCAACAGTCGAGATGGTTGTCTTGTACAGTCAACTCCCTCCTTTGTTAAACTCAGGCCTGGTTGCCACTTACCCATATCCCCAGTGATAGAAGGCCCGATCTTGATAGAAGTTGCACAAGAAGAGCCAGACACTGATGGTCTCCATCCAGAAGATGACAAAAAGGAGCCAGACAGAGGACAGGAGGAACAGCTCACACACCATCCTCGCTGGAGGGTCGGCACTGCTTCTACAGGGGGCTCGCTCTGGGCCACTTGTCAGTAAAGTACTGGGTCTGCAGACAATGGGGTAAGAGGTGTGGGGGTGGGGGGATAACTCTTTACAAGCCACAGAGAACATGTTATTTATACTGTACAACTGTTCTATTGCAACAGCATCTCCCCCCACCCCCCCCCAGAGAAGGGCTACCATTTGTAGTAGTCAAATAGCTCAAGCAAATGGCCAGCTGTTTCCATTCCCTTCAGTGTCAGGGAAATGTCTCACCTACATCAAAACCAGGCAGCCATATGGTAGTGGTGACAACAGAGCCACAACCCCACTCCCTGCAACACTGATGATTATTGGCTTGAAGGGAGAGTGTGTTGTTGGAATGCTGTGGCTGCAGAGCGGTCTGGGTGGAGGGGAAATACTAATTAAAAACATGGATGAAAGAATAACTGTAGCAGTTATCTCCAGAAGTACAAAAAGGGCCAACGTCATGCAGCGCGGTCTAGCTTCAATCTAGTCGAAAGTCTGCAATCAAGCACCAACTCAGGGAAGCAAAACAAACTAATTATTAAAACGGAAATATTAAAATGGGTCCATTTATTTGACTGGAGCCGCTACACAGAATACACTGCCAGCAGCCTCTGTTGTGGTTCCTCATTTACCACAACGACTGCTGATGCCATCTGAAAAGGCTTTGAGTTTACAGAAAGGGAAATTGGTAGATATAGTAAGGCTTTATTTTGTGCAGCAGCAAAATCTGGCTTAATCGCCACTGTGACAAAAAAAAAAAAAAAAAAAAACACAAGCACTGACCAAAAGTAGCGCGTACGTGTTAGAACATATGGCAGGGAGCGACATTTAAATACAAAACAAACAAACGATTTGTTTCCAGGCTTTCCCTACATAACAAGGCCTGGAAAAATAAAAATGCCATAACACATATGACTGGCCATCTCAAAAGATAATTATATTATGCGTTAATAATATAATTAGAATACGTCTTGGATTGATATCACATATACAATAATCGTAACTAGTAGTTCACGTTAAGATTCCGCCTGATGATCTACACGGATCAATTAAAACGGTACATATGCATTTTGTTTAAGTGGGTTTACAAGTAGGCTACGTTATATTTAGTGCATGCCAATGAAAACGAACTGATGCTAAACGGTGTATCATACTGCCCTAAATGTGGCTATGCCGTGTCACTTGTTTTAGTTGGCCATTCACTTTATAGCTAGCTGGGCTTAATGGAGATTTTGATAGATAGATATCTCGCAGGTACTGCCAAACCATGCAAATGCATAACAGAGATTATTTGTACACGTCTGTCTGATAATTATTCCCAAACCTCCGTTTCCTATCTCGAGAGTGCAATGGGAATACGACAGTGCAAAGGATTATACGACAGGAAAAGAAAACCTTTCTTACCTCCGGTGATGAAGCGCGAGTTACAACCGCTTCTTGGGCGTTTGCTGTCGGGAACTTCTCACTAATTTACCGCCTGGATCACCTGGGGCCTTAAGTTCTGGACAACAAAAGCGGCTTTCGCTAAATATTTCATTGGGGAGGGCTGATCCGGTGTAAACAGCGAAAGGGGAAGATGGGTCACGTGTCTTGTGATAAAACAAATAAATAATAAGTCAACCCGGTTTGCAATTTATTGTACGAAACTGTTAAACACCTATACGGTACTCAGCCAAGCTGCATCCACAAACCAACCGTGTTCCCCGCAGCGGTGAGCTTGCAGGAAGCACGTTTAAACTCCTCCTTGGTACAGCCTACGTGTAAACCCGCTCCTTTCTTATGCGTTTGGGCATCGGCGATTAGTCAACACAGCCAAAGATACTCAGCAGTACCAATACAGACTATCTGGAAACATCCCTCGAACCCTAGACCTTAGCGCTGTAGAGTCGCCCATGCACTTCAAATGAAAATCGTGGCGACTTGCAATTCTGATATTTGCATAAATTCCGCCTACAGACAGTTTAATTACCGCTTTCTTTCGCCTTAAATCGAAAGGTACCTGTTTTGACTTTGTACCTTTTCAAGGTGTGCAACACTGTTCCACTCCCACTCTCGCCACGGTGGGAGGAAACGCAAATGGATGGAGATGCGGATGGATCACATTAGTTTACTGTAAAGCTACGTTCAAATCAGCATGACGTTCAACATCTACTATGGAAATCATTAGTAATATTATCAGTGCTTTCTATTGGATGCATATATGATTTCTAAAGAGAGTTTTAAATTTGTATTTAAAAACAAAACAAAAACAAACCTCGTTTGGAGGTTCCAGTTTTTTGATTCTCGGAGTCGTTGCCAGCAGCAACCATAGACTGGCCCCTGAGATTTTTCATATTGATTTCCCACCCTGCCCAGTTTAGAATCACAGGGCTTGTGAGATTTGTAACTTGTGAACAGGTAGTTGGATGACTCTTAAAATACACCTTCATAAAGTCACAAGACAAGAAAAAAGAAGAGTTGTTTACATAGGTCGTTACTGTAAACCGCTCAGTTAAAAGCACTAAAATATTCTTCCTGGAAACTAAAAAAAAAAAAGCGGTGAGTTGGCCACAACTCACCGCTTGCGCCCGAGGCAGTGTGAGTGGTGTATATTTATATTTCACTGTGGAGTCGGCAATGGATTGCATACTTTGATTTATTTAACAATGCATTGCATGCACCATTTTGAAGAATGCAAAGAAGCAGACTTTCAAGATTCCGTGCAAGGTGGGTGTGTGCGTGTGTGGAGACTATTAACAGCAGAGCGAGGAAGCCGATAACAGAGCCTGTGTACCTGTTTCTAGATAAGATCTACGCCAGTTGCAAAAACCCTGAGGGAAGAGCCCAAAGATCGCGAGTTATTGCAGTAGTCAACAATAATCTCTACTGGATATGGCGGCACCCCTCGAAAGCAAAAACTATGCAACCATATGAATCATGCTGCATGTAGATAATCATAGCTATAAAGGCCAAAGTGAAAGAGTCAATACATTTGCCGTGTACAGTAAACCCGCTCCTTGCAACCAACCTCGCTGTAAGACCACGTATAGGCGTTGGTTTTAAAACGACATTTTAAAAGGGGGAAAGCCAGAAAGCTGGAATGCAAACGCCCTTGCTGAAATCGCTTCAGGCTTTCAGGTGTTAGGTCTAGTCCCTAAGATTTTTATATTTATCCCCCACCTTGTCCAGCATAGAGTCCCAGCTTGTGACTCTTGCAAGTTATGAATGGCTTGTTGAATCGGTGTTAAAATGTGTAAACACTTTCATATATGCAGAGGTCTGAAAACGAGAGAACCATAGATTTGGTGGATCGCTTTGCAATGACAAAGACCCTAAAATCGACCTCCTGGGAATTAATAGATCTCTGAGCATAATCATTTGTGATCGCGCACAGGCAAACGCGTTTTTAGTCCAGTGGTCAAATCTGCATTGTTATTTCACAGTAATCTTTACAGTTAACCTTGCTTTATTATTAGTTTATTATTTACTTCTTAGCAGACTTACACTTGTTACAAAATATCACAGTATAAAGTATCGCATTATATATATATATATATATATATATATATATATATATATATAGATATATAGAGAGAGAGAGAGAGAGAGAGAGAGAGAGAGAGAGAGAGAGAGAGAGAGAGAGAGAGAGACCGAAGCTTCTTGTACAAGGGTGTCCCTGTAAGATGACCACAGAACAGGCAGCATTAAATACAACAAACATTTTACAAAACCAGAAATAAATCAGCGATTCACACAAAACACAACTTAAAAACAAAACAAAACAAAAAAAAAACATTCAAATAGGCATCAAAAACATTTGGCTACCGATTAGAGGCACAATCATATCCTTAAAAATTTTGTCCAACCGATTCCATTCAATAGGGACACTATAGCTGATGGCCGCTCGATCAACACAATACCTTCTCAGTGCAAGGCGTTAATATATACTCGGATAAATTATACTTGGCTATATTTGCCTGCAGCATCAAACCTAGATACCATGGTGACAAGCCTATTACAGTTTTACACACGAGTAGTATCCAGTGAAGCCATCTTCTGTAATCTAATGAAATCCACTGACAGGATAACACCATAATACAAATCTGACTGTTTTATTCATTATCTGGTCCAACCTTTCAAAGCGCTCAACAGAGAGAGGCGTGCAAGTACAAAGTGTCACCATAATCAAACAAGGGAAAAATACACCTCTTAATAACTCTTTTTAAAGCGTGAATTTTTGTGTTTGTTTGTTTGCTATCCATAAAGAACCTCAAGTTTTTTTTTTTTTTTTTTTTTTTTTTTGTCTAATTTTCTTTGAAATACTGGAAATATGCAAATCGAACTTTATTTGGAGATCTAACGATATCTCCAAATATGTATAACTGTCCACCACCTCAAGAGGCTCCCTAGTCAGTGACTGAATACTTAATTCTTGTTTCAGACTTTTGAATTTACATCCAGAGAACATTAGCTTAGTTTTTGCTGTTGTTGTTGTATTATGCAGTAGCTTTAAGTTCTAGAATCGGTGTTGTACAATATTAAATTCCTCTTGAAGTTGTTCTACTATATCTATACCAGAGCGTCCAAACCCATAAAGCATTGTGTCATCTGCATAAAGATGGCAAAGAACTCCAATCCCCTAACAAGCATTATCAATATACAATGAGAATCGGGTTGGTTCCAAAATAGAGTCCTGCGGTAAATTGTTATGCGTATGTTGCAGGTGTAATCATTGTGGCAAACGATGCTATTAACTCTTTCATACACGAAATCTTGAAAATAGCTGAAAAAAAAAACAAAAACAAAAAAAACATTTGATGTAATTTTGGACACACACACACACACATTGAAAACGTTAAAAAAAAAATGAAGACCCTCTCCTCTCGTGCATTTGCATCTTTCATGTCCCCATATAAACATTAAAATAGGTTTATTTTTCATCCTCCCCATACGAGGTTGCCAAAGGGTTAAGCGATGTTTTTTTTTTTTTTTTTTTTTTTTTTTTTTTATGGTCTGGGGTGTGTGAAGACAAAGAACAGCACAGTGGGAGTAACTGAACCTGTACACTTGGTCAAAGGTAAGAGCCACACCCATTGCTGGAGCCATATAAGAGAGTCGCTGCAAAACAGCTGTTGAGAAGCAGCATCGTCAACTGAGCGCTTAAATCACCCAAGAGAATCACCGGAGAAGACTGACTCAAAATGGACGGTAAAATTGTTTATTACTGCGTGTGTGTGTGTGTATACATAAACTGTAGAATAATTCCATTGTAGAGCTGTCATTGCGCATTTTAAATAAATTAGTTGTTTCAGTTTATTTAAATTCTGGTCTTTTTTTCATAATCTGAAGGGTGATTTTAAGGATTTGTTTTAACATATGTTTGCTATGCAGGTGTGTGTGTGTGTGTGTGTGTGTGTGTGTGTGTATATATATATATTGCATTAGGTGTTCTCCGTTAGTACTGGGTTTTGTAAGCTTGATAAAGGTATTGGATACGGAGTCAATCCAGCCCCAAGGCAGAGAAGTCAGGTCTATGCGCATTGTGTCCGACCACACCTGCTTTTGCTAATTTTCTGTTAGTCAGGATTAACACTGCGTAGATAGAAATGTGTCAATGGTACAAGCGCTAACATACGAGGAGCCCAATGCTTGCCCCTTTCCTCATGCAGATAGGCGGGTTGCTCAATACAGGTTTATAGTAGTGATGAGCCATGACAGTGCGTAAAATGGTTGCATGTACTGTATCAAGCTGTGATCCGCTTCTGCTTGACACCCTAGGGAAAAAGAAAGACAAGAAGGAGAAGAAGGAGAAGAAGGAAAAGGTAGCTGAACCCGTGCTGTTTGTGTGATTGTTGTAGTTGTGTGTGAAAATACAGTAGTAGTAACGATTTTGCAACTGGCCCTCAAAATGCCAACTCCCTTATAGTGTGAATGTATAGCGATCGGATTAAATTGGAGCATGGCGGTTTGGAAGAATTGTATTAAGGACAACAGATTCTGCGATCTGTCCTCAGAACAGACGGGAAATATCGAAACATTTCTACAATTCAAAAGCAGTTCAGTGCAGAATGCAGTCATCTGAGGGAGGTCTTTTTTTCTACAGCTGTGGCCAAGCATTTTGCATAGCTCTATAGAAGTATATAATTTCGGTTTGCAACTTTCCTTATACTTAACTAAAAACTGACACCAATTGATAATTGTGTAGTTTATTTGCTTACATGATGAATGAAAAATCGAAATAATGCTTATATGGTTTTAAAAAAAAAAAATGTCTCAAGCCTACAGTTCTAGGTGATGCAAAACTTTCTACGATAGCTGCTTCCTTATCTAGCCAGGGTGTTTCCGGTCATTCCCAGTGTTTCTGGGTTCTGTTGTTCTGTTGTTTTTCTCCAAACGTGCATACAAAGAGATCTACCCTGGCATGTACAATCTGCTTTGTCCAACAGGATGATAGTCACTCCTCCTCATCTGACTCTGACAGCGATGGGGGCAAGAAGGTAAAGTATTGCTCACATCTCATTGAATTAATAGTTTGCATTTCCTTAAAAGTCATGCATTATGCACACAGTTATACACACAGTGACTGAAGGGGCTATAGAAGACTAGGACATGTGTTAAGAAACACTGCCCAATGGAAAGGCATCTTAATATGTATCATTAAGTGCTGCTAGATTTATACAGTGTTTCAAACCATAGCCTTTTAAGACTGCTCCTCACGAAAAAATCTATAAGCGAGGAAAAGCTGAACCCATTGAAAATGTTACTGAAGCCAGTGAAAGATAGGGAAATGACTAAACACTAGCTAATGTCTGAAGCAGCTTAGGTGTGGTTTGAAAAAAGAGAAGGTTGAACACAGACACGCCCCTACCAGAGAAACCTGTTCTGTTACTTCCTCTTGTCATATTTATAGACAAACCAGTTGGAACTGGACCCTGCTCATTTTGTCTGCTATACAAATGTCTTGTCTGGTGTATTGTCATATGACTGGAAATGTTTTACCAACTCAACACACAATGACGATATTGAAGTTCCTGCTGCTTTCAGCCTGCATTTTGATCCCTGTCTCGTGGACTGGATCTCTTAGCTTGCCCAGTTCAGCATCCTGTACCATATTCTGTGTGCATTGTTAAGGAATGGCTCTGGTTTGTAAATTAAACCTGTTCTGGTAATACCAAACACTATATTCCCTTTTACCGCTGGTACTTCATTTATCCCTGTTCTGTCTTTCAGGGCAAAGGAGAACACAAGAAAAAGGACAAGGGGAAGGGTAAAGGACACGACCATAAAGGACATGACCATAAAGGACACGACCACAGTAAGGACACTCTGTTGCGCTACCAGGAAGAAGCAGCAGCTTTTTATTCTAGAGAGCTGCATATTCCAATTTAAAGAATACAGCACTTGAAGCAAAATGTCTTCATGAGATTTTTAGTAGATTAACTTCAGCAGATATGAGTGGATATATAAATTAAAAAAATACATATCTAAGGTAAGGAACATGTGTGCCACTGGCACTCTTTCAATCTGTTGCACTTATAGTCGCATCCAGCCTTGTTTCAACCAGGTCTGAGTCTAGGTGTTCAATTGAGCAGTTATAGACCCATTTTGAACACGGTACCTGTTTGGAATTGACTGAAAGAGCCACGAGTGAGCACTGCTGAGGTAAGATGATAAGAACTGCACCCTGACTCTTCCTCATCTGTCCGCAGAAGGCAAAGCCAAACCCTAGTTCCGACTCCCACTCGTCAGACAGCGATGGGGAAGGAAAGGTAAGCACTGTTGAAGCCTGATTGGGTAATTAGGGGTATCGCAGATCCAAACCTGTTGTAAGGAGATATATATGAAGTTGATAATGGTAAACCCATGTGGTTGTGGTACAATAACATGAATAGTTAATTCTGTGTTTACCTTAAATAGTTATAACTCCTTACACTCTGTCAGGGTGGTGAAGGGTTAGAAACAGCCTGCAAGCTGTTTAAACTATTCTGTAAGGAGAGGGTAATTTCTAGTTGGTCTTTTTGAGACTGCTCTGAGCTAAACACTGTACCTCATTTTGGCAGTCATTTCATTTCTGTAAAGCTGTCAGATCTACTGTCTTACCCATTATGACTTAAACTGACTCGGAACAGGGAGATTTTTTTATGCTGCAGCATTGGCGATGCAATAGTGTTAAAAATGAATTGAGTCTTTACTTGTTCCGGTACATAATTCATGTTCTTGGACACAGTTACTTCATGCACCCCTCTCCTGTCTTTCAGCATCCAAGTTTCTTGCATCCAAACTCAAAGAAGGACAAGGAAAAAATAAAGAAAAGAATGAAAAGCAAGTCAAACCCTTTCAGTGCAATGCTTAGTCCAGTCAATTGTCTAGACCTAAAACAAGGAGCATACTAAAAGGAAAGACCCAGAAGGACCATTCATAAAATAGAAGGACTGTGGTTTAAAGAGGATGGACCCTGGTAAAGAGGATGGACCCTGGTAAATGTGGAAGGGCAATCTAAGTCCTTCTAATTTCACAATGGTCCTTCCTCTTTAAACTGGGGTCCTTCCTCTTTAAACTGGAGTCCCTATTCTTTAAACTGGGGTCCTTCCTCTTTAAACTGGAGTCCCTTTTCTTTAAACTGGAGTCCCTTTTCTTTAAACTGGGGTCCTTCCTCTTTAAACTGGAGTCCCTTTTCTTTAAACTGGGGTCCTTCCTCTTTAAACTGGAGTCCCTTTTCTTTAAACTGGGGTCCTTCCTCTTTAAACTGGAGTCCCTTTTCTTTAAACTGGAGTCCCTTTTCTTTAAACTGGGGTCCTTCCTCTTTAAACTGGAGTCCCTTTTCTTTAAACTGGGGTCCTTCCTCTTTAAACTGGAGTCCCTTTTCTTTAAACTGGAGTCCCTTTTCTTTAAACTGGGGTCCTTCCGGGTCATTCCCTTTAGTATTAACAGCTCTCAGTGGTGCATACGTCATCCTCTGTATGCCATTAATTTCTTTTTTGCCTGTTTTTCTTTTTGAGCTTGTTCATTTGCTAAGGACCTCCTCTGGATACATGTTGCCCGACCTCGATTTCTGGCATGTGATTGGTTACTCTAATAAAGACTAAGTCTTGGGAACCACTGAATTCGATCAGACTGGGAGATTTATTTCAGTAACCTCCACACTCCACAACTGCAACAGCATTTACATTATATCCTTGAAAACATTGTCTTGTTCGTTTGCTGCCAAGATTCACCAGCTACATACATGCATACATGCATACATCCATATCTTTTTCCTAGGGAGCTATAGGAGAAGCGATTTACATTCTGAACCACGTGTTTTGTGGTTGACGCACATTTTGCCATTAATCTACTGTTGCCAAGTACAGAATAATAAAAAATGTTCAAAATATACTGCGCAGTACTAAAGCAAACAAAACAGCAGTTAACGGTTAGGCTACAATATTTGAGCCTGAGGCTGAACTGACGTTTTTCACAAAACCTGTTTTGTCTCTAGTGCGAATGTTGTTCGGGTTACGTAGCATTGGCTAAGACACTATTTATTTAAGCATTTGTTTTCTAACCCGGAGCATGCAGTTTGACAAATATATTGATTGATTTAAGTAATTTTGCTCAACAAGTTACCATTGCACCGAGCAGGATATGAACTCGAAATTTAAAATAAGGGAGGGGATTAATTCGTCTATGAAAAGGCGACGTGCCACGGGTGCAGAACGAAGGACGGGGTGTTTATTACAATGTGTTTATTTAAGAACGTATGGTAATGTATTAATGTCAAACAAATGCCCATTCCAGGTGTTACTGCAATATGAAAAACCAGGAATCGATCAAACTGCCTAGTTGGGAGTCTCGTATACTTCAAATACCCATCCTGAACATTGAAAAAAGTCTCCGCGGCGCTTGCCGGCGCGGTTGGCTTAGCGGACTGAGCACAGCTTCCCGTGCTTTGCCTGTGTGGAGCTGCGGTCCGCTCAGCCTCACCTCTCTGTCCGCGGGTTCGCGTCCAGCATGCTGTTCCAATACCTGCGGGAGACAGGCGTGAGTTTCTCGGGCTTTGTTCTCTACCGCGTCGGCGTTTTGGGGTATTGCCGTTTTATAGGCAGTACCCCAAAACAGTTCAAAAAGATTCAATTGATCGATTAATTGTAAAAGCGGGGCCCTTTTACCTCCCCAAAGGAAAACCCCTCAATCTATCCGCAAGCAGCTCGAGTGGATGCAGTACCAGCACTGCCCAGCACAGCGCTGTGCCTCCTGCCAGGTACACCTGTACTGTAACCACGCCCTCAGGTGTGTCGCAGGGTCACCACGCCTCTTCCAGGTAGACACCCCCGGTGGCCACGCCCATTCCAGGTAGATCGGAAAGATGGCGAGCAGGGCAGCACGGTGAGTTTGAGCTCCGTAACTTTCTCGTGATTTTTAAGATTGGTTTGTTTGTTTGTTAATGTTTCAGATAGAGAGAGAATGCATATGCTTTACTTTGTTTCAGTTTTTATATCTGTGTGCTCAGGAAGATAGCTTCAACAAATTGCTTGTATTCAAGCTAAAAAAAAAAAAAAACACAAAACAAACACAAAACGTCCAGCTCAAACAATGTTGATGTCGTTTGATAAGTGTGTTGTAAATTAAGGGTTTGTTTTAGATAGGTTATATTGTTGTTCTACATAAAATTGCATTTCAAAGCCATTGCGAGTGTGAATTAGTCGCGCGTTACACATTGATAATACACTTCCTAACGTTTCTAGTTTTGTAATGTGAAAAATACAGTTGTTTTCTCTGTTAGTTTTTGGAGTGAAATGGTTTTGGAAATCGAAATGAGTATAAAACGCTATGAAGGCATTAGACTCTACTGGTCGCACATTTTGACAAAGAAATACAACAACTGTTAATGACACAAAACGTATTAGACACGGGTGAATTATAATTGTATTGTGCCATAAAAATGTATTTATTCAGGGATGGAAAGAAGACCCCTATGTTGAGGAGTTTGTTTTAAATTAAGAGATGGTGATAAATTAAAATGCAAATATTCACATAATCCCACAATTACATGGGCTTTACCGTTTAGATACATGAGTTTTGTAATGTGAAAAATACAGTTGTTTTCTCTGTTAGTTTTTGGAGTGAAATGGTTTTGGAAATCGAAATGAGTGTAAAACGCTATGAAGGCATTAGACTGACAAAGGAATACAATAAATGTAATGACACAAAACTAATAAGACACAGTTGAATTATAATTGTATTGTGCTCTGATAATTTATTACAAAACGTGGCCCTGAAAGTGTATTTATTCAGGGATGGAAAGAAGACCCCTTTTTAATATGTTCTTGATTAGCCCCAGAGAGTACAGGTAACAAGCTCAGGTGTGACTTATTAAACTCGCAGTAAAACCAGGAATGATGCAAAGAAGACTTTATATTGTGCTGTATATTTCTTTTTTAAAAAGAATCTGAACAGTCCAGTCCCAACCCACTGTTTTGAAAAAGAATGGACTCACTTAATTGATCTATTATATACAAATTTAATTGGAATTAATTTATATTCTTGGATTATATATATAGACTTTGATCAGCTTGCATTATGCTATTGATTGCTAATTCAATACCACCTGCATAGTCATACATAATTATGGGTAATCCAGAACTTTAAATGTCAAACTTTTATGAGAAGCATTCAATTAATGGTTAGATGAAGACGTTGTTATTGATCAATAAGATCTGTGCAAAGTCAAGGCAATTCTGGTGTTGGTCATGTAGACTGTGATAAGTGTATGAAGCATCCCATTCCTTTCACCAGAACCCCAAAGAAATCAGAGCGTTGATAAACCCTCGCGTCTAAATGACCTTGCACTGATGCTACAGATCTCATAACACTTAATTGTTCATACTGTATATGCATTGTTGTTGGTCTTGACAAATATGTCTTTTCTTTCATCCTGATGCCTCATTGATGCGCAGCAGTTTGGTTTGTGAGAGGCAGTTCTGTTGTTTTTGCATTTCAATAACTCATTTTATTTTTGTTCGTCCAGGAAAGCCCAGCGACTGACACAAGAAGCCTGCGGATTAATTACTTGTGTGTGTTTTTTTATCCCACGGAGGAATGCCATTTTGTAATCATTGCACCATAATGACTGGATTCCCATTGTGCATTTTAATAAAGTTTTTATTGTTGGTCTTCCTGCTTCTTTCTTTTGTGTGACAGTACAAGCAGTCTCTAAGAAACGATGTGATGACACTCCATCACATGGTTTGTTGGGCACTGCGGATGTGTGTCCTGGTTTTAGTGGTCAAAAATTTCCCGCCAAAACACTTAACCCCTTTGGGGAAGGAACAAGGTGTCGACTTCCCTCCCCCTCCAAAAACCCACCGGATCTACGTCTTTTCTTGGGGACAGATTCGTCTGCAAAGAAACTCACGGTAAAATACACAGACAACAGCTTGAACTGAAATATAGGTAATCAATCATCTTTATTTGAAAAACAACACAAACATTGCACGGCTGGTTTGTGAAAGAAGAAGCCCGTGAATCCATCTGCTTGTTCCGACTTGCAGAATGTACCGAAGCGGGTATCCTGAAAAACAAAACAAGAACGCATCGTCAAAGAGATTCACTAAAATGCAAAATATTCATATTATTAGGTACAGCGCAAGAGGGCAACGGCTATGCGCCACTGAGTTCCAAATGTTTACAATAAAACAAAATCTTGACAGACGCTATGCAGATGAGTATGCTTTAACCTTGGAACTGGCAAATAAACACACAATTCAGTTTAACGCAACCGTGGAGTGTTTAACTTTACAACGCTTTTCAAACACGTCACTGCGCTTAAACCCATTTCGAATTATAAATCCTAAACACATTCGTACGCGTTTAAAGTTTATCAACTGAGTTCCAAATCACTAAACACACACAAAGGTAACAGACTCCCCTGAGTTTATATATTTCAAACACGTGTTTACAAACGGTAAAGCCCATGTAATTGTGGGATTATGTGAATATTCGTATTTTAATTTATCACCATCTCTTAACTTAAAACAAACTCCTCAACATAGGGGTCTTCTTTCCATCCCTGAATAAACACATTTTCAGGGCACAATACAATTATAATTCACCCGTGTCTAATACGTTTTGTGTCATTAACAGTTATTGTATTTCTTTGTCAGAAATGTGCGACCAGTAGAGTCTAATGCCTTCATAGCGTTTTATACTCATTTCGATTTCCAAAACCATTTCACTCCAAAAACTAACAGAGAAAACAACTGTATTTTTCACATTACAAAACTAGAAACGTTAGGAAGTGTATTATCAATGTGTAACGCGCGACTAATTCACACTCGCAATGGCTTTGAAATGCAATTTTATGTAGAACAACAATATAACCTATCTAAAACAAACCCTTAATTTACAACACGCTTATCAAACGACATCAACGTTGTTTGAGCTGGACGTTTTGTGTTTGTTTTGTGTTTTTTTTTTTTTAGCTTGAATACAAGCAATTTGTTGAAGCTATCTTCCTGAGCACACAGATATAAAAACTGAAACAAAGTAAAGCACATGCATTTTCTCTCTCTGTCTATCTGAAACATTAACAAACAAACAAACCAATCTTAAAAATCACGAGAAAGTTACGGAGCTCAAACTCACCGTGCTGCCCTGCTCGCCATCTTTCCGATCTACCTGGAATGGGCGTGGCCACCGGGGGTGTCTACCTGGAAGAGGCGTGGTGACCCTGCGACACACCTGAGGGCGTGGTTACAGTACAGGTGTACCTGGCAGGAGGCACAGCGCTGTGCTGGGCAGTGCTGGTACTGCATCCACTCGAGCTGCTTGCGGATAGATTGAGGGGTTTTCCTTTGGGGAGGTAAAAGGGCCCCGCTTTTACAATTAGTTACGTCGCTCAAGTTGTCTTTTTGAACTGTTTTGGGGTACTGCCTATAAATACGGTAGAGAATAAAACCCGATAAACTCCCGCAGGTATTGGAACAGCATGCTGGACACGAACCCGCGGACAGAGAGGTGAGGCTGAGCGGACTGCAGCTCCACACAGGCAAAGCACGGGAAGCTGTGCTCAGTCCGGCAAGCGCCGCACAGACTTTTTTCAATGTCATGTTTGGGTAGCTTTTTAATTTGAAGTGAGAAATCATGAATGTTCCATGTTTTTTTTTTTTTTTTTTTTTGCTTGTTTTTTTATTTGGAAAGTATGCTTATAAGCACTTAATGCCAGTTCTCAAGAGCAGTTTTAAAAATATGGAGATTAAAATTGATTTTCATTCGCGTTATGCACCGGTGGCGCAATGGCTATAGGGTAGTAATCATTTAATTAGTGTTACATTTCAAACATACATTTTTTGCCCTTACATTTAATTTAAACTCCATATCAAACAAGCATTGTATATACACTAACAACATCCACATCTGCTCATTAACTGCTATCGCATTTACTTTAGTACTGCGCAGTAGCCTATGTTTTGCACAGCCTGCATTTTTGACAAACCATTACCAGGTCGGTTGACAGGTGAGCAACTATTAACAGGTTAGGATCTTAGCAACAAATGAACAACGGCTTGCAGAGGCTAGGGTGTGTGAACTATGCATCAGCTGCAGAGTCGCTTACAACAACGTCTCACCCCAAAGACGCAGCACAAGGAGGTTCAATCACTTGCTCGGGGTCACACAGGGAGTCAGTGGCTGATCTGGGATTTAAACCGGATACCTGCTAGTTACAAGCCTGTGTCTTTAACCACTGGAACACACAGCCTCTTGTAGTTAAAAAAAAAAAAAAAAAAAAGCTTTAAGAATTAAGCCTATAGAGTGTAGTGTTACGCATAGGAATAATAATAACTGTGTTTTAATAATGCGTGTATTAGTGTATGAATGTATTTATTTATGTACCTTTATTATAAATAGCTGTAAGTCTAGTGTCCTGCATATACTATTGCTTTACAATAATACCTCGATACCTGATTTTCTGAGTTTGTAATGAATTGGTGCACTTGCTAGGTATTCTTTCAAATAGGGTAATTACTGCAGAGCTGCAGAGTGGTTCTGTTGAGTGTATGGTGAAACTGGGACGGCAGGCGGCTTGGTAGGGTTGAGGGTAGATAATAGCGACCCCTCACTTCTAAATATAGAACTACACCACTGAGTCCTAAACTGTTGTGATATAAATTATATATTAAATAAACACGGGGAAAAAATAGAATTGTGGTAATCAGATTGTTCAGTCGAGTGAAAATTGTAAAGTGGAAACTCCAGACAGAAGGGGTACAGTTCCCAAAGGAAAAAAAAAAGATTGAAAACCCTGGTGTAGGTGATTGAAATAAATCTCTGTCCGATCAAATGTAAGTGTTTCTCAAGACTTTATTAGAGAAACAAATGACAAGAAAGAAATGAAGCATAGGTCGGATACCATAAACTAAGAGAACATCATCAACAAGTTAAAAAAAAGAAAACGTTGACATACAGAGGATTCAAGTGTGCGTCATTGAGCTGTTTAAATTCAGCATTACAAAGTGCTGTTTCTGCAGGTCGACTATCAGCTGGATTCAAATTTGCACTTGCTTTTCATTCTTTTCTTTATTTTTTCCTTGTCCTTCTTTTCCAGGTCGCACGTTCACGCTGAAAGACAAGAGAGGGATGCATGAAGTACAGATTTTCATCACCAGTGCAGATTTTCATTTGGAAGCACAATGCAGACCGGTCCTGAACTATCTATCGTAACAATTGAAGGAAGAGGAACAAAGCCGATGATGGCTTTGCCATGGCCCACTATGTGATTCTCAAATTACTTTTAACAACATTGCATCTGGGATGTGTATTCTGCAGTATATAAAAAGATGCATCTCCCTGTTTAAGTCACAATGGGTAAGACAGTAGATCTAACCCTCATCCTGTGACACAGGTTTGGTTCTCTGCAGTGTGGTTTCTTTACCTTTCCTTTCCCATCGCTGCCTGATGAGCTGGAGCTGGAACTAAGGTCTCCCTTGTCCTTGTCCTCCTCCTTGTCCTTGTCCTTGTCCTCCTCCACACCCATGCCTATGCCCATGCCCTCGCCCTTCTGCGGACAGATGAGGAAGAGTCAGGGTGCAATTCTTGACATCCTACCTCAGCAGTGCTCACTCATGGCTCTTTCAGTCAATTCCAAACAGGGACCATGTTCAAAATGGGTCTATAACTGCTCAATTGAACACCTAGACTCAGACCTGGTTGGGCTGCTCAAATCAATAAATCTGGATACGGCTGGAACTGCAACAGATTGAAAGAGTGCCAGTGGCACACATGTTCCTTACCTTGGATATGTATTTTTTATTTATATATCCACTAAAATCTGGTGAAGTTAATCTACTAAAAATCCCATGAAGACATTTTGCTTCAAGTGCTGTATTCTTTAAATTGGAATATACAGCTCTCTAGAATAAAAAGCTTCTGCTTCTTCCTGGTAGCGCAACAGAGTTTCCTTACTGTGGTCGTGTCCTTTATGGTCATGTCCTTTACCCTTCCCCTTGTCCTTTTTCTTGTGTTCTCCTTTGCCCTGAAAGACAGAACAGGGATAAATGAAGTACCAGCAGTAAAAGGGAATATAGTGTTTGGTATTACCAGAACAGGTTTCATTTACAAACCAGAGCCATTCCTTAACAATGCACACAGAATATGGTACAGGATGCTGAACTGGGCAAGCTAAGAGATCCAGTCCACGAGACAGGGATCAAAATGCAGGCTGAAAGCAGCAGGAACTTCAATATTGTCATTGTGTGCCGAGTTAGTAAAACATTTCCAGTCATATGGCAATACACCAGACAATACAACTGGTTTGGTCTAGAAATATGACAAGAGGAAGCAACAGAACAGGTTTCTCTGGTAGGGGCCTGCCTGTGTTCAACCTTTTGTTTTTTCATAACACACCAAAACCTTTCAGGCATTGTCTAGTCAACTTTTATTGAATCACACCCTTCCTTCATAATTGTTTTTTTTTTTTTTTTTTTTAACAGAGTGAATTATTTGACAAAATTCCTTTACCTGTATATCTTAACTTGTCTGCACATGTCCTCCTTGAATAGAACGCTATATAGTTCTAATGTTCAAACATTAAAACAATACACAAAAACAAAGGCAGGCACACGTGGTTGAATTTCTATAATGGATCATTCTCTTAACTTCAATCTTTCTTTACATTTTGATGAACATGACATTAGTTTATAAATAGAAAACATTACCAAAATCTCTACAAACTTTTTAAAACGGACGCGTTTCTCCGCCCGCTCCGTTGTTTTTATTGGTCTGTGGTTAGCCAGTGCGACACAATGAAGCAACGGTTTGCAAAAATCACATTTAGACTTGTGTAAAATGCAATATTTTATATTCAATTATTACTATAATTAGGCTACTGTATGTATAGAACGCATATTCCCAAAGCAGTTTCCTAAAGTCTTCAATTTGATTTTTTTTTTTTACCATTCATGAGTTACACCCCCACGTTTGCATATTTTAAAAGGGTAGGCCTCCTATGAACTCAATGAGGTGTGAGCAGTACTTACCTTTTTGCCCCCATCGCTGTCCGAGTCAGATGAGACACAGCTACCAGCGTCCTGTTAGGAAAAGCATGATACTTCAAGCCAGGTCGGATCTATTTAGATCCCTTTCGTTTAATTCAATTTTTTTTTACTATTACATTTACAGTTTGTGTGAATTCTAGGGAGATTGAGAAATTGCCCTGCCAAAACTTTAAAGAAAAGAAAAAAAACAAACCAACCATTATGCATTATAAAATAGATAAATAGACAGGAAACTGAACATGGTCCAATTATACAAGCAGTGAATGTATACATCTTACATGCACAAGTCCTCATTGAGTCAGCACTCTCATTACACATCTTTTATCTGCTAATGCATTTACTAAAACAGCTGTGCAGCTTCAGTGTGTAGAACAGCTGTGCCAGCAGTAGTGCCAGCTGCAATTCATTGTTCTTGCTATTTCCACACAAAACTACAAAATGCACACAAACACCAGTGTTACCTGCTGCCCCTTCTTCACCACAGATACCTGATCCACGCACCCCGATGCCTTCAACGTAGCGACATCCTTCAACGCTGGCAAGCAGAGACAGGTCACGGCTTGGTATCGTATACACATGCATGTCACACAATCATGGCACAGACCTTTCTTCTCTGGGGCTGGATTGACTCGGAATCCAATACTGTATGCTAATAGCCTGCAAGCTTCAGTCCATTTGAGTTTACAAAACAGTACTCTAACAGCATACCTGATGCAAAATATTATATATAAATCTGCATTGCATATATATGTTAAAAATACATCCTTCAAATCATCTTTCAAATAAAATACACACCATAATTAAATAAACTGAAAACTAATCTATTTTAACTGTACAACATAACTAATGCCTGTCTCTTTGATGTACAAATGGAATTATTCTAATATATATATATATATATATATATATATATATATATATATATATATATATATTTTTTTTTTTTTTTTTTTTTTACCGTCGCCAAGTTCCATTTTGAGTCAGTCTTCTCCGGTGATTCTCTTGGGTGGTTTAAGCGCTCAGTTGCTGATGCTGCTTCTCAACAGCTGTTTCGCAGCGACTCTCTTATATGGCTCCAGCAATGGATGTGGCTCTTACCTAGGGACAGGTAAACAGGTTCAACCACTCGTCTTCGCACACTCCCAACCTCAGAGCATTTAAAGAAAAAAAAAATCCATTGCTTAAATAAATGCATAACAAAGAGAAGTAAAGTTTGCAAACAGTTAATGTCATGGCAACAACGGGTACTGTGAAATACCAGTCCAGATCTGACCACTTGACTAATAGGGCGTTTGCCTGTGTGCGCCCACAGATTGCTATGTTCAGAGATCTATTGATTGCCAAGAAATAGATTTCTGGGGCTTTTTGACTGAGCACTTAGGAATTAGTCTACAGGTTTTCATTCTTCTGTTTAACCCCTTCTCTTTTGCTCAAAACGAATTTAGTAGTATGCACTTTCCCTGTATCGGTGTGAAAATAACGACGTTAGTAGGGTAGGTGCTAACAGGAAACTAAATCGGCCATAATCAGTTTGAGGTGATTGCCCCCTCTAGATGCAGAGGCTACCACGGTTTTCACTTTTAGGATTCATCCCTATATATTTCTTTCAATTCGGTTACATGGTGTGAACACTGTGAGGTGTGCAGGTTCAAGGGGATATATTCAAATTCTGAATTGAACTGGCTTCATGACAATGTTGTGTTTGTGTAGGTGCCAATTACACACAGGCCTTAAAAACAATGAAAACAAAATAACTGCCTTTTGGACGAGAGGCCCCTCCTCGCTGTTTGGGGTTACCAAGCCTATGATGAAGTAAACTGCAAGGTAGAAGGTTTTTTTTTTTTTTTAAAGAAAATGACGCTTTGTATCGTATTACTAGTTTATTTAGCCCCCCCCCCCCCCCCCACACCAAACTCTACAGTGACTATCTAGCGAGGCCCTAATTTAAGTTTGTCAAGGGCAGCTATAGCAGTCTTCGCTTGCGTTGTAGTTTGACTGAAAAAGTGTGCACAGTGAAGAATGACCAAGTTTAAAGTTACAGAATTGCAATAAATGAGTGTTCAATACTATGTAGCTTAGATTATTCATATTATTAGCTCCAATCTGATCTTGGTATAGAGAAAAACACAACTCTTTACAAAAAAAAAAAAAAAAAAAAGTTTATTTAGCTTAAAAGCATTTATAAAAACTCAGATCACACTGACAGGAACCAGACACAAAAGCATTCACTTTTTATAATAGTTTGATAGATAAAGCAAAGTGAAAAAAAAAAAAAAAAAAAAACCACTATGTACACCCCCAAAAGTTTGGGTTACCATGTAGAGTCTGTATAACTCCGATAAAAGTTTAAGCTCAATTCAAATAAGCCACCGTATTTATTTTTAAAAACACACAAAGTGTTTAGCTACAGTGAACACCTCACCTCCATAACCACTCAAATTCTTTAAAAAATTGCACTTTAAACTTGAAATAAATAAATACTAGGTTAAGAACATTGTCTATGTGTGGGTTACATAAAAATGGAGTACAATTAAAACAAAACAAACAAAAAAAAAAAACTTTGAAGAAGAAAAGGCACTTGGGTTTGTTTTCTGAATTTCCTCCTTCACCCCCAAAGATGAGGACATCAGACACTCATTTTAAAAACAGGAGCTGTAAGCTTTTAGTTAGTTGCATTTAAGAAACAAATATAACATTTTACAGGATTCTTAAACATGAACATAATACTATTTTTAAAAGGTTCAAGGACATTGCACTACAAGGTTCACGTCAAAGAAATTGTAAAAAGAAAAGATTTATGGGAAAATAAAATGGGAAGCAGCAGTCTATTGTGCAAACACACACACACATGTTTAGATCCATAGAATACTGTAGCAGGCTTGTAAAATGTTTTGCTGCCACGCTAACAGTTTGAGTCCAGTTTCTTCTCTGTGATTTTAAGCAGCATGTCGGAGTAGCGCTCCAGCAAAGCCAATGTCCTCTTGTCTTTGAGTTGCCGTGTGGGGGATGGAGTTGCCTCTGGCCTGTGAGGGGCGCTGTGGCCTGACTTCCCACTCTCCACAGAGTCAATCTCTCTCTGCACAGAGGCGAAGGCGTCAGTCAGGATAGCTTTCATCTGGACTTGCTGTTCAGGTTTTTCGTTACAGGTCACCACCTTGAATAGAACATATAATTAAAATTCCGTTGTACCGGTAAATATAATTGCAGCTTCTCCATCATATGGTGTGAATGCAGACAACAGATAGTTAGACAGCCTTGTCATTCTTTTACATAATACTTAAGTGCAATGTAAAAAGGGCAGGTTCTGGCTTTGTAGTCTTGAAGTGCTAAAGCTAGGGAAGCACAAAGCCACTTCTTATTTTTTTTTTTCAGTAACACTGTCTTGAAACCTGTTTCTAGGAGACCTAGTTTGAGGCAACTGTGCTGAATCAAAACCCAAGTCTCCCCTTGTGTCCCATGTAGTGGCCTGAGACCTAGTCTCCTGAAACCAAGTTCCAAGCCACACAGTGTTCTTCAGAGTACAGCTGAAGTATACTTCCTAAACCTAGAGCCTCACCTTGCTGTAGAGACACAGCGCCCTCTTCAGAGTGTCCTGCAGCTCGTTCACAATCTGCTTACAGTTCTGGATACTCACTGGCACATCGGTAGAATCTAAGACACACACAGGAGAGAGGAGGACAAGGCTAGGAATTCAGTTAACATTTTTAAAATGGATTGCCAGTATTTGAGCATTTCTTAAATTTTTTAGCAACTTTAAAAACCTTCTCAAATGGCAACGTCCACAATAAAAAGTTAAGCCGATCTGTACAACAAGAACTCAAGTCATGGAATGAAGACCTTGCCCAAACGAACCCACAAGAAAACCATTCTAGGGTTTACTACAAGCTTGATTAGAACCAATGTATACATAACAAACTGAATGGAGCAAACTGCTAAGTAATGGGAGTCTTATTCTCTCCAAGGTTGGATGTTCATGAAATTTGTTTACCAGCTAAAAACAGTAAATTCTCAAAATATAATTAAGCAGCACTGCCCCAAATCTCTTTATGGACACATCTGGGACAAGTAAGTGAGGAAAACAAACATGTCTAGCAGCAATGCCTATCCTTTTTAGCAAATCTGAAACAAAAAATAACACCGAATCCACAATACAAATCAAATAAGATTCTTAACATTACAATAATGGAATTGTAACCGGCACAAACCTGGGTCTGCAGCATCTATCCTCTCTTCCTGGCAGGGTGTTCGTGGCCGCTGAAGCTCAGCACTAGAACCAGAGACCTGGGTGGTGGAAGCAGGGGGTTCCTCTCTGCCAAAGACAGCTTGCTGGGGCTCTGGATCAGGAGGACAGGGGGTTTGTTTCTTTACAGGGCTGGGGGGAGCTGAGACGATGCTCTCCAGCGTGTCATTGATGTAGCTCTTCCCTTCCTTCCCCAGGGATCTCATCTCGGTGGGAGTCACGAGGGAGAAGAAGGAGGGCTTGTGGACTGGAGGAGGAGGCATCAGGATACGATCGGAGGAGAGGTCCAGGTGGAGACCTGCCCGAGCCTGGTGGTTTCCTGGTACAGTCCCCGGGTCCGGGTTCTCCTTGAAGGCCTGTTCTCTGCTCAAGAGCGCCTCCTGTTGGTTGGTGGAGAGGTCCACTGTAGAGGCGGCACGGCCGTTGGGGTACAACTCGCTCCCCTGCTGCTCCTCAGTGCTCTCACTGTGAAGATTCTCTCCCATGGAGACGCTGCGGGACATCGTGGCTGTCTTGGCCCGGGAGCTGGCGGTTGTTCCCATGTACCTCTGCCTGCCTGGTTTTGCCGCAGGAACCTCTTTTAAGTGGGAAGGCAGGGAGCATCTCCGGGGACTGGAGATGCTGTCCTGGGCAGAGAGGAGAGCTTCTAACTGCGGGTCATCTTTGAAGCAAGAAGGTTGAGAAGAGTTAGGGCACGTTTTGAAATATTTGTAAAAAAAGGTAACGGGCGACTCACAAGGTTCACTTAAGGTTGTTACTAGTTTTCCTTTAAAAGCAACAATTGTGTAGCTTAGACTCCTTTTAAAAAAAAAAAAAAAAAATTGAAAATGTATTTTCATTATGCATCTAAAAAAAAAAAAATACTAGTAACATTAGTTTACATTTCCCTTTTGCATAAATGGCACATTCCATGTATATTTTTTTTTAATAAAAAGCATTTTGATTAAGGAGGTTTTTTTTTAAAAAAAAAGTTCCCTTGACACCAAAAACAAACAAACAAAAAAAACACACTTTCTACAGCACACATTTTTCCCTGTATACCTGAAACGGGCAAACCAAACTACTTTGAACCACCCTACGTACGAAAAAGAGAAATACTCCTAGGAACATCTGATGCTATCCGACTTCCATACTGATGTTTGCAAGCCAGAATTCATATCCATTGCATGTTGCTGACCACATCTTTAATTGTTCATGTGGCTAAAGGTTACAATCAGGACCATTAACACTCCAAGTTTATACAAATCATAAAAGTGTACACCAGAAATGAGCATGCAGTGATTTGGAAAGTCAGAAAACCGCCAACAAAAATTCCTTAAAGTGCCATCATGATACAATCCTTCTGTATCATTATATTACATTCACACAAACATCTGCTAGTTAAAACCGATAGGTGACAATTTAAAAAACACAAAAAAAAGGATTTGCAAGGTGTGCCAACCCAGATTTAAACACAAACACGACTACCTCTCTGGGCAAAAGCGATAGTCATTCTCTTGGGGTTTGGCTTCTGCTGTTTACAGTTGAACGAGGAACTTCGCATCCTCACTGTCGGGGGCAAAATACAATATCAGCTCTTTCCCCCAAAAAAAGAAAAAGAAAAACCTCCCAGCAACCAACAGCAGGTTGCTTTTACCAGATAAAAGGCACTGCGCCTGTCTATCAAGAATGTCTTCATTTCCTACAAATTCACAGAGAACCATTCAGCCACTCCCAAACACGCCTATGCAGTCAGAAAGTGACTGTAGTCTACGTTGCTATGGGTTGAATACCCTGATCTACAGAAGAAACGCAGCTATAGTGCCTCTGATGCCCAAGCATCTTATTCACGCAAGCAGAGTGATTTTTTAATTAATGTTAAATTTATAGTGGCCAGTTGATTTTCACCTCTACCACCCCCGCGCTGACTCGGGAGCAGCGAAGACAAACACACGCTGTCCTTTGAAGCGTGGCAAGCCCGCATGATGCCCCACCAGTCCACAGGGCTTGCTGGTGCTCGGTGAGCCGAGGACATCCTGGCTGACTTATGCCCTCCCCACCCGGGCGGCACTCGGCCAACTGTGCACCATCCCTTGGGAGCTCTCGTCCACTGTCAGCAGTGGAATAGCCTGGGACTCTAACATGCTAACCTCCAGGCTATAGGGCGCATCCCGCGTTCCATGTGGACCGCCTTAAGCGCCACTCAGGAACCCCTACAGAGATGTTTCAATTGTCAGAGGTCGGTCTCAGTTGAAGATGTTAGAAGTGGCCCCTACCTTTGGGCTTTAATTCTTTCTTGGCTGCAGATTCAGAGGAAGACTCATCGGAAGCAGTCTTTAAAATTGCCTGAGAGCGAGAGAGATATTAACACACACATCATCCTCCTCCTTTCAACATCTGAGGTTTCTGTATTCCAAAATCTAGAAAACACCCAAATAACTGGGCAGTATTGTGTGTGGTTACAAAATCAGTTTGGATCATTTGCATAAGAAATCACTGTATAAAACATTGTTCACTTTCCCAATTCAGAAAGAACAACCAAACCTCGAAATAGATGTGAAACTCACTGAACGGAACTGCTATGGGGTTCAGTTTACTAAGGGCTGGACTGAAGAGATTTGTATCTTATTGTCAATAACATTTACAAGAAAAATCAATGAGAGATGCATCTCCTTTAAATAAAATTGAGTCACGTCAATACCTCCCCCTGCCTCCTGGGGTCACTATGGGGTTTGCCGCTAGGCTCCTCTTCCGGAACTTCGAGAGTGGAGAGGAGAATCTTGGGAGGTAAGGCAGCACCCAGCCTGCAGGGAACAGATTGGAACACAGAGTGAGACGGTCTTTGGGACCTACAGGAGGAATCCTAGAAGGGAAACCAAAAAACGAAAACCTTACCGCAGTTTGTTCTGACAGCGAGAGAGAAATCTTGCAGAAATACTCAGTCTTGGGTTCAGGAAGAGGTTGTCAGAAGTCGGCTTGAGGTCCTTTAAGTTTGCATCAAACTTTTCTGTGGAAAGAAACAGATCTGTTTACAGCTCTGGCCAAAAGGGTTTGCATCACCTAGAATTACAGCATTGAGACAACTAAAAATAAAAAGAAAAAACAATAAAACGATCTACTGGAAGTCATATTGATACAGTAGTATTTCATGTTAGACTTCAAAATGTCACATTTTTCAATTTGTCAGTTTATGTGGAAAACATAGTAACATTGTTCAGCAGGTTTCATTCAACTTTATGAAGCAAAATTAGTTCATTCTATAGGGTGATGCAAAACTTTTGTGCATAGCAATAGGTGGAAGCTGCAAAATATGGAAACCATTTAACTATCAAACTATTTATACATATAAATTAGTAGTGCAGGTATTCAGAGTATGTACTGTGGCTCGAGTATTCCTAACACTGTTTGAAATGACGGTGGATTAATCCACGATAGCATTCTGTATAGAACCAAAAATATCCCACATTCAGAATTCTATCCGTGTGTTTTTAGCACGATGTGAATTGTGTTTTGGTTAGGAGGAGGGTCAGGGCTTACCGTTGGTGAGGTCGTCTGCCAGGGTGTCAAAGTGGTGCCACAGCATCTCCTCCTGGTCTGGAGTGAGCATAACGGGGGCGTCCCGGGACAGGCAGGGCTCCTCTTCCTCCTCCTCCTCCTCTTCCTCCACCCCAGAGCTGCCTGCTGAGCTCAGCTGGCTCAGGGAGTCTGCATCTGTAACACAAAGCGCCAGTCACCGCCCCATTGGGGTGTGCAGCTCCCAAGATACAGCCTTCAACATGTTCATCAACAAGCAGGCATGAGACAGGAGTTTGAAACCAGAGACTCTGATTAGCACTAAATCTCTTTCATTTCAGATTAGTCAGATTTGTGAAACCAGCTGTGTATGAATCAATGATTGATTTATTAGCTTGAATATATTCTCACGGTTTAGTTTAACAAAAACAAGCCAAATCATTAAAAAAAAAAAAAAAAAAAGGCACAGCAGGGATAGAAATTTGATTCATTCCTGCTTTTACTTCGAGTTCAGTAAGACACAGCTGAGCTTGTTTCAGTTTTGCAATTTTTCTTGGTGGTTTAGAATAGCAACATTATCCAGGGTAATGTAAAAATAGGTTCAGTTTTTAATTGCTTGCTCCTAGTAGAACTTGCCCACATTGTGTCTTAAAGACCTCAATGATTTATCATGCAGGGATGGAAACACCCCCCCCGCCCGCCCGGGCAATTTGATCCATTCCAGGTTTTACTAGGATTTTAATAAGACACACATAAGCTTGTTACCCTATACACACACTGTGACTAATAAAGCTCCTAGTAAAACCTGGAACGGGCGAGACTATGTTCAGGGACTGACCGTCCCGGTGCTGCTCCCGGCTGGAGGCCTGGCTCCCTGCTGAGCCCACGCAGTAGGCACTGTCGGGGCTGTTCTCCTGGCTGTTCCCCTCTCTACCCCACCTCCGAGCCTTGTGGGACGGGCCCCGACACAGTTCCTTCACGTCAAAGTCACTGGCCGAGGAAACAAGAACACCTGTCAAATGCAACCCTGCACCATTTCAACATGTTTTGCAATCTTAATGATTTATTTATTTAAAAAGCGCTTTCCAGGATTTCTCAAAAAAAGGGAGAAGAATCTGTGCAAACCGCCAATGCTAGAGAGGTTAGTGATCAATCCAATCCATTAATGCATCCGTTACTTATTTGGAAAGGTGTTACAAATGATCCTCCTATTAAAGTTTGTTACACTGGCTGCAGATGTATTTAAGCAAGCAATCCTCCGATAATGAGGATGCACTGGAGTTGTCTGGAATATTTTGTAACAGTGCCAGGACAAATACCCAAACATTTCTTCAAGTGTATTTAAATATATCATTTTTGCACTGGTTCCTATAACAGAACTTACAAACGGCTGTATCTAAATTACCATGCAAAAGATTAAACGCACAAGCCTACGACCTGTTTATGAAAACAACTTGGTGGGAAACAAAGTCACAAGACTCAGGGCACTTAAATACCTCAGTAATTCTGGGATGGGAATAAGACTCCTATTGTATAGCAGTTTCACCCATTCCAGGTTTTAATACAAGTGTGCTGCCACAGAATATCGGCAACAAGCTCAGGGTGCATCTTATTGAACTCATACAAAAACCAGGAATGGATCAAGCTGCTATGCAACAGGAGTCTTATTGCCATCCCCAACACTGAAATGATACAATGTTCGTATCGAGTGAATTTCCCTACCCGTCTCCTGCCAGGGAGGCCACAGTGCTGTTAGCGGGGTACAGGATATCATCGCTGGTCTCTGGGGAGTCCAGGTCCTGTCCGAAGATCTCCTCCGCGTCAGGGAGCTGCAGAAAGTTTGGCCGAGCTAAAGGCTGGATGAGCGGGTGGTCACTGACAAACTCCTCCTCCATCATCTAGACACACAAGCAAACACACACACACACACACAGTCATTAAGCCATGGGGTCAACCTCAACTGTAATTGTGCAATTTATAATTGCAATTGCACCTGAACACTGGCAATATTACTATTAAAGTTCAAGTGTGCATTTGTCATTCAATTGTTAATTCTATTTAACGACTTTCAGTGGCCCATTTGTTAATAAAGTGTATGTTTCTGTATTTGTACCCGTGATTACTGATGTCAAAGCAATGCAAGCCGTTAGCTACTCCAGAAACTTCAGGACTGTAATCAGTACCGGTTTGATTTATGTACAAATCAAAATGCTTTTGATTAGCATGAATCTACTGTAGTGTACGGTTTACTACTGAGCATGTTAGAGGGGGATTTACAAAAATATAAAACAAACAAAAAAAAAAAATAATACTACAAATGAATTCGGTGTCCCACTGACCTCCTCCTCGTCCTGCTCCTGTCCCAACAGACTGTCCAGGCTCTGGGGTTCAAAGCCGAGCTCCTCCATGAGCTCCTGTGCCCCCGTCTTCTCTGCCTCTCTCTGGGGGCTGGGGGTCAGGCACATCTGCAGGTAGCGGGTGTCCAGCAGGGTTTTGATCTGCTCCGGATCGGCTCGCTCCGCCCAGCGCCCCTGTGGCTGATACTGGTTGCTATGGCGATGCTCTCGCCCAACATCTCCAGGGTTCTCAACCTGAACGGGACAGGCTGGTTTAGGGTTTGCCAGACGTGGGCTCACTACAATAACAAACTGAACCTTGACACACCTGCCTAACTGCAATGACAAACTGATAGAGTACAGATCAATCTGTTATACGATCAATCCTTTATTTTCAGCCACTTTGACCCTGACTCTTTGGAAAACAAACTCTCTAGTATGCTTCTGTATTTGTATCATTACTGCTGGGTTATTCAGAACAAAGAAAGAAACGTGTTAATGTGGGTAGTTGTTTATGTTTTAGTATATTTGTGATTCTAATTCTTGCAGTATAAATGTAACTAACTGAACAAAACACCACTGTAATCACAATTTCAAACACTTCTTCGGCAATTGCAATTATAATTGCCCCCAGGTCTGGCGTTTGCAACAGAGACTTAGCGGGATTAAAAAGTGGGATTTCTACCAATTACACACAGCTTCACAACCTACCATTCTCTTTGCCCAGAGTGGAAGTCTCCCATTGGTCTGAAGGAAGATGGGGTCCACCAAATCTATCGGACAGAAAACCCAAAGAGAGTCATCAAGCAAATGGAGGAAACAAACATCAAACCCAAAATATCTAGGACTGGAAGACACCCGACGATCTACAGCTATCCAAAACTAAAGCGAAACATGCATCTACTTAATTGGGTTAACATTCAGTATTCTAGAATCACATTTTGAAAATATGGTGTCTTCAAAAACAGGAAGGCACCCTGACTGCAGGAGAGACTCCCAGGTCAGTTTGTCCAAGAGGCTGAAGGTTTGTGAATTCTCCCACCGTCCCTAAACTCTTACCCTGATCGGAAGAGTCCTTGGCAGGGGTCTGTAAGGAGCCTTCTTCCTCTAGGTCCTCCTCCTCCTCCTCATCTGTGGCCACTCCACTGGGCACAGTGATGTAAGTCTCCCTCCTACAGGAATAAGTCATGCCCCTCACAATCAAAACAATGCTTTTACAACCACTGATGGGAACCATCAACCATTACCCTTCCAATGTTAAAAGCTAGGTTGCCTTTGTGTAAAGTATATCCTTCATATTAGAAATAGTCTCTCATAATGCTAAACAGTTAAGTTTTACATCACCCTATAAAATTAAGTAACTTTGCTTTATAAAGTTCAATGAAACCAGCTCAATAATGTTACATTAACATATTTAATTACATACCGGCTTTGTAGTTTTCCATATATTTCATGAAAAACCGACAAATCAAAAAATGTGACATTTTGAACTCTAACATACTTCTATTCTGGCTTCCGGTAGACACCTGCGATATTTTGCAGTTTCTTTGATTACATGAGGTTAAATAAAAGATCTAAATGTGTTCAGTTGTTTGTTGTTTTGAATTAGCCTGATTCTTGGTGATGCAAAAAACTCGACCATAACTCCACATGTATTTTCCTACCTGATCTGAGTGTGGTGTTGCAGTGCCCTCTGCTGGCCACAGACCTGCTTGATCTCAGCAAGCCGTTTCCTCATACAGTGGGTCATTTGGGAGTCCAGCCTCCAGATAAACACACAGCTGTGTAGGACAGACACACAGTTCTATAGAAACTATTCCACTTTGTATAAAGAATAACTGGGCATTGAAAAAAAAAAAAGGCAAAATCCTCTTACCTGTCACCAGAAACCGTGATCAAGTGTCTGCAATCATTGCTAAACCTCATCGCGGTTACAATCTCTGAGTAAGAAAAAATGAAAAGGGTAGGAGAAATATGCAAATATGCAATATTAAACACAACAAATGAGCTTCAGTCTGAAGTGTGATGTCTTCCGGATTATTGAGTGAGAAGATGTACCTGAATGCCCAAACACTGTGGCCACACACTCGCCAGTGTAGAAGTCAAAGATAGAGATATTCTTGTCTGAGGAACTGGTAGCCAGAAACATCCCAGACCGGTCCATTTGTACCTGGATTGGGGGGGGCGGAAAAAACAAAGTGTAAGAAATAAATAAATCAAGGCTTGTCTGTTTTACACACTTAATACAGGTTTGCTAAGAACATACTGTCGTAAAGGTTCAAGATGTTAAATTATTTAAGACCATCACTCACTAGGTTTAACTAAATGAAAGTAAGGCAGTCTCAAAATTACCTGGGAAACCCAATACTTCAAAATGTGTGTGGTGTATGAACAACACCACAACACCGGTAAAGTGAAGCAGTTTATTGAACACCAATTAGCTAGACACCACTGGTGCCAGTACCATGAAATCCTCAAACGCATCGTTCACAGTTTAAATTAAAACTGGTGACCAAGTCTCACAACAAATAGCCTTCAATAGCTCAGCCAGACAAGCGTCTATGAGGCAGAACTTTTACTAGCCAAATGTAATCAAACTTCAGCTGCTCTAGGATCAGTTTCGGCTCCTTACCTTTAGAAGAGTCCCGTCCTCACTCTGCGAGCCTTTAAAACATTTATTCTGCTTCCCGCTGTCAATGTTGTAGATACTAAAGAGCATGCAAGGGAAGATATTAATCAAAACCGAGCAAAAAAAAAAAAACTACATCACACACAGGTCACGCCAACGTGCGTTCGCAAGAGACAATGCGGAGATCTATTTCTAGGTATGTGTTTTGTAGGAATGTTTTATTACATAAAAACTTGAAGAGCTGTTTATTGCGTAGTGTGTTTTATGGTAGAGGTGTCACTATACTGAGATTCCATCAGTTCAAAACTAGGATGACTTCATACCGGATATTCCTATCCTGACAGCCGATCGCTGCGTATTTCCTCGTTGCGTCGATATCCATGTCGTACAGAGTGGTTTTTCCAACCACATGGTGAGTTCTTGAGAAGTTAATGCCGGCTGCAGACTGAAGAATGAGAAACTGGGATTGCAAAGGCTGGTTCTAGATTGAAGTCAATAGCAGCTTGTTTCATTTGACTACGAAGTAAAAGTTTGTCTATCAAGCGATGCAAAACTTTGTCATAGCTATACAGTACAATCACAGCATTAACAAATGCCCACACACAAGCCTTCAGCCGCCTCATCTCGCACCTTTTCCGCTGTCCGGAAATATATACTCTTATCTGCACCACAGCTGATCATGCGTACATGGCTGCCATCACCTGAAAGACAGAAAGGCGGGAGGTTGTAACTCTGGGTAAAAGGAGTCCAGACAGACTGTGTCCATTTCACTTAACACTGTAATAACCGAAGTCAAACACATTGGATTCCTTGAACGCCAAGCCAAAGCTTTACCTGGAGGCGCAAGTGGAGTAAAATAAATGTCAAGTTTGCAGTTGGGCCATGGCATATTCCCCCACCGCAGATGGCCTTGTTTCTGTAAAGTCAGGACCCACCTGCGAACTTCACTGCGGTGATGGAGGCGGAGTGGTCATCCAGGGTCTGCTCCAGGCTGTACTGCTTGTCCACATTGAGCACGTGAATGAGGCGATCCCTGCTAGCCGTGGCTAGCAGATTCATTCCTGAACACACAAAACATTTTTGTGAAATACATACAGCAAAGCACATCCCGCACGGGAATGAGTATATTAACATAATTAGAATAAAAACAAAAAAAGGTACATATCCCTTAAACCCGCCTTATTCGTTATTTAAATAGGGCACAGGCGCAGCTAGACAGGCCAATGCAAAACACCTGTGCCTTACATAGAGCAAGCTAAAAGGCACAGGGGAGTAAATGGAAGCAAATGCAAAGTCATTTTCCGAGATTAACAATAATTGTAATGTTATTAAAACCACCAAGCTCCTGCTGGTCGATACAATTAAGATTTTTACTCAACTCTGGGGAAAAAACTGCCTTTGCACTTCAAAACTGGAGCTACTTGACATTGTAGAAAAAGCCACGTGTTTCATCTCCACAGAAGCATTACTTATTAAGACAGTACATCGAATCAGACTATTTTAATCTTGTGTACTCCCCCCCACACTTACCTGTCTCTGGTTTGGAGTACTCAAGACAGAGAACCTCCGAATCATGAGCTTCAACATTCATCACCTCATCCAACAACTTGAGATCATAGATCCTGAAGGAACACAGAGCAACAGGCACATCAGGAAACAGCAGGGGCTCCGAGAAATGCATTACCCAGATAACTAAGGAGAGTGCTCCTGTACAGCAGGGATGAAGCAATCCACAGCAGTGAGCCATACTTCACCAGTAGTTTTATTGTTCTTTAGTTACGTTTGATCATTTTGGCAAGTAAAAATATAATTGTTGGTCTGTTAACACATTTACATGTAGCAATATATGGACGTAGCATATTTTATACTGTATGTAGCACTATTACAATTTTGACAAACGCTTTTCAGCTTCAAATCTCACAATGTTTTCAATAGAACGTTTTTTTGTTTTTTTTTAGCTGAACAGTTCCCCCCCCCCCATCAGCCTTGAAGACATTGTGAATTTTATTAGGTTTGTTTTAGAACAAGGAGGTGGTCAACATCTTCGAACATACAAAACGTACTTTCAGCCCACACCCCTTTACACTACAATTCATTTGATTAAAAAATAAAGTAAGAAGCAATTTTTATGTTTTAATGTTTACCAGGTTTATTTTCTTGGAACGTGTTTACATGTATTGTGAAACGCTTCTGTAGTGGAAAACAAATAACCTTCCTCCTTCATTATGTTTTGTTTGTGTAAAATGTTAAAACAGCCCCTAAACTACATATTCATTTGAACCCAGCTCTCAGGCCTGCCTGGAGAGCAGCACCACGCTTGAGATACCTGAGGTTTCCACTACGGTCCCCTGATGCCAAGTGATGCCCATCAGGGCTGATTGCCAGCACCCTGATCCCTGCCTTGAGGTCAGCGCCATCTGCCTTCTCCGTAGTGTCCTGGAGATGCTGGATGTTATTCCCCACGTACACCACCTTGAGCAGATCCTATAAGCAGAAACACACACGTGCTTACACATCAAACACAGCTCAACTGTACAGCTCTGGCCAAAGGTTTTCAAAGAACCACCCTAAAGAATCAACTAATCTGGCTTCACAAAAATTGAAGGAAATCTGCCGAACGTTACATTAACATATTGAATCGCACACTGCTTTGCTCTGCTAGTACGACAAAAAAAGTGAGATTTCAAAATCCAACATGAAATAGCGCACTATTGTGGCATCCAGTAGACCCTTGCAATTCTTTGCAGTTTCTTTGATTGCACGATGTTAAGTCAAATTCTGTTTATATAGCTTTCTTTTTAAAAAAAAAAACTGTGTCAATCCTAAAATTAAGATGCAAATCGTTTGGCAATTGCTATATATTAGGCACCAACTTCAGCTCTTATATGATCCATTTCAAATACCATGGCCTGCAAGAAGAAAAGAAATGTTGAGAAGCGACCAAAGTTTCTGTACTGTTATAAAAGGCAAGTAAGAAAAATATCCCATCAGCTGTGTGATTATGCAAGTGACTGAAAACATGCTTCGACATTTAAGGCCAAAGATTCCTCGGATTTCAGGAGTACGGACTGCACTTGAGTTCTATTTACCAAAACATGCAAAAGATTCGTCCTGTTCAGTTCCCTTCTGAATTACATAACTTAACTCCACATTCTTCAGCTCGACAAATAATCCAGAACTTAAAGGTTAAACCTGCATATTCCAATTGAAATGCACATCTTTTTTTTTCACGCTACAGTTGCAACTAAAGAAAAAAAACGTGTCTAGATATTTTCTCTACTAGAAACGTTATGGATTTAACCAATAATGTAATACTGCTATTTAGACAGCAGAGGGCAGCATTCACCATTCGGCAGTATTAATACAATCAGTGTAAAAGACTGAAGTCAGTCTATACTGTTTTACAACACAAGCAGATGATATACAGAACAATTACAGCAAGCAATGCTGTATGTTTTAGATATCCCTTAGTTGGCGACTATAAAGGGACTATAAAACGGTGCTTGTCAGTAGAATCAGCAATTTTATAGAAGCTAGCAGTTGGGGGATTAATAGCATGCCAGCCGCTCCCCTGGTTCAATAAAACAGCATGCAAATGCTGCTTACATGGCTGTAGAAGTTCTTGTGGAAGCCGGCGACGCCGATCCCAGTAGCTGGTGAGCTACCGTCCGTGTTCCACAGTCTGATGGTGTTGTCCGATGAGCAGGTGAGGAAGGAGCCGGCAGGCAGGCAAGCCCGGGAACACTCCTCCAGCTCTGGGTATGTCTGTGAGGGTAAAGGAACAGTATTTAGGAATCCCGAGGAATCTCAAACAGAGCTGTTAAATAAAATACTGGCTTCAAATGAAAGCAGCTGAACAAAATCACAACAATAAACCCTCTAGAATATTAAATTCCTTCGAAAGAATTGGAAACCGATTTAAAAAAAAAAAAAAAAGCAGTAGTTATATAAAATGATTCTTTTCTTAACTGACATTTTTCAAAACTAGCCACAGGGATGGAAATAAGACTCCTGTTGAATAGCGGTTTCACCCATTCCAGGTTTTACTACCAGCTTGATTAGTGAAACTGCTATGCAAAGGGAGTCTTCTTGCCATCCCTCTAGCCGTGCACCAATGGGGCGGGTTTTAGATTTTCACATACCTCGACGCTCCAGACGCACCCGCTGTGGTAGAGGGCAGAGTTCACCTTTCCGACCTTCCTCAAGTCTGTCACGTCCCACACGTACAGGCTGTGGTCACTGTACACGCAGGACAGCCAGCGCGTGGACGGGTCAAAGGCCAGGGCCACAGCGTCAGGGTACCCCACGTCCGGGTTCCGGTCAAACAGGTGACTGAAACAGCGTACGCACAGAATAAGAAAATGCATCTGTTCCGGATTGATATTTTGCATTAAAAAAATAAAAATATTCAATTTAAAAACTCCTGCATCATCTAAAAATATAAAAACTGACGTTAAAGCTTAATGAGAAGTAACAGAGACTGTTATTTTGAGACAAGCCCCTTATTGTTTCTGGCTGGTAACATGGTGAAGGCACGGTGGTACACTGTTTGAATATTCGTGTAATTAAAAATCAGGGATGGACTCCCATTGCATAGCATTCACCCACACACCTGAGCTTGTTACCTATATACTGCAGCTAGCCAAGCGTCTATTAAAACATGGAATGGGTGAAACCGCTATGCAATAGGAATCATCTCTGGAAATGTTCAGTTTCCACACCTTAATGTACCCTACACATTTATCCATTCACTAAACATTTAAAACTAAATTCAGAGACATCAGCCACTAAACTCACTCTGCACATCATACATTCAAGTTCCTAGTTTTAGTTCTGCACATTTCTGTACTGCTTACTACACGAGGGCTGCTGTTTTAGGTATGGTTAAGTTTATGCCAGTTACAGTACAAGCATTTATAACCTTGGAAGAGTTGGGAAGTTCTGAAAGGATGTGCACATCGCATGCCATCTACGTTGGCATAATAAAAGGCTTCAAGAAAGAACACTGGAATATCTGATTACACAATAAGGCAGAGCCTCATTGGCAGAGGGAATGCAGAGAGATGTCAAGTCAAGCCTACCCTGGCTCTGTTCCCTTGGCAACGTCCACTCCCAGGTGGTGGGGCTTGGGAAGGCTGGTGATGTAACACAGGTCCTGGGGGTTGAACACTCTGATGGTACCGTCCGCGCAGCCGCAGAACACAAAGTCTTCACTCGCAACGATGCAGTTAGAGACTGGAGCCTGAACAAAACCAGGCAAGGTCAGCACAACAGAAGCCCTAGAGGAGGAATGGGCAAGCAATTTCCTAATCCAGACAGCGGATAGGTAATGCATTAAGACCAATGTTCTGGTCGATCACATCTCTAATGGAGTACTTCTCACCGGCTTTTTTGACTGCAACAAAAGACTCCTATTGCATAGCAGTTTCACCCATTCCAAGTTTTACCACAAGCTTGATGAGCCACAGTGCACAGGTACCAAGCTCAGGCGTATCTTATTAAACATGGTAAAACCGGGAACGGATCAAACTGCTACTCAATACGTCTTATTTCCATTCCTATACAAAAGATTTCGCATAAACGTGACTGAACAAATGGGAAATTAAACCAAAGTCACCCAAAAAGGGAGCCAGCAGCCCTCACCTTTAGGTCAATCCAGGTGTCCAGCAGCCTCTTCTCATTGAATTGGCACAGAAGCCCAGAGCTGGTGATGCAGAAGGTGCTGTTGGCCATTCTGCCCTTGCCACACGCCACCCCGCAGAACAGCTTGTTCCTCTGTTCCCCGAGGATCCCCGAGCGGCCAATCAGCGGCACAGTGCTGTTTATCTGGGGAGGAAGCAAGACAAGCGCACCCGTGAGCAGCCTGAATAGCCATCTACAGCGATCTGTGTCTGCGGGGCCGAACACAGCCAGCGTTTGAACAGTTAAACACAGACCAAACCAACAGCTCTTAAGCCGAGGGAACACAACTTTGGTTTCAAGCCACTGCATAGCACACCAGGGGGAGACTTAGGGTTTGGTACAGAAAAGGTCAGGGAAAAATGACAAGTTTGCTCCTATTTAACCAAGCCACCGTTTATAATTGACAAATTACAAAGACCGTCAGACACTAGGTGGCATGTAAGGCAAGCGTGTGTGTTTGATGAAGTCACTGCTCAGGAATGGAGCCGATTACTAGCTGGAGAAATAAAAACCGCACACTTGGAGTATTGCTTCGTACCCTGCGCTCTTTAGATGCGTCCAAATACCAGAACTTGGCGTGTCTGTTCCCCACCGTCACGAAGTAGCTGCTGTCCTCTGAGAAGCACACCGACGTCACTTTACTGGAGACTTTGTTTGAAGCAATTACTGAGCCTTTCTGGATTCCAAACAGAGTGAAAAAAACAAACAAGACAGGTATTAAATATACATGCATGCTCACGATTCTGCTCAAAGGGTTCTAATAGTATCCCAGTTTAGTACCCCTAGGGTTGTCATCTGGTCAGTAGATATTGAAATATTTGAAAGTTTAAGAGTTATAAGCTTATACTGCACTGTTATATCTATCTATACACACACCCAAACCCCGCATTTCAGACAAAATCCCTTAAGCTTTTCTCCTAAAGCTTCCTGACTATCACTTAAACCTTGTGTACATCCGGGGGGAAAAATAAATAAAATAAAAAGATTTCTTCATTTTTGTACACTGCAGTTAAACCTCTTTGCAAACCAGCACACATAAAACTCACACAAATTAATGTAGCCCATATAAAACGAACTGTTTCTCCGTTCCCAATTACCTTCCAGTTCCACACGTTGATGGTCATGTCGTGCTGGTAGCCCACAGACACGATGTAGCTGGAATTGGCAGAGAAAGCCACACAGGACACGCCGTACTTGTGGCACTGTACCTCAGCCACCTGGGTCTTCTCCTCCACATCCCAAACCCGCACAGCTGGCACGTGACCACTCTGTATGGGACAGGAACAGGTTGGGATCCGAAACATGGTCTGCTCTCCTTTAAAAAAAGTTATGGGGGATAGACGGTGGGGCAGAATAAAGTGCCTCTAGAACATTTTAGAATGAAGAAATTCTGTGGGTCATGAATTCAAGTCACGCACAGGGTTACACGCGTTTTAGCAGCTACACTGCCCTTTAAAAAAAACAAAACAAAACCGAATTCCTCATTCCCCAAGAGAAAGGGTGGCAGCCTCCGGTTCAGGGCAAGATTTAAAAGTACTGAAACTGAACTGCTTCCTTTCCTAAAGCAGGAGCGGCCAACCCTGGTCCCAGACAGCCGCAGGGTCTTCTGGTTTTCGTTCCACCAGAGTTCTCAATTGCTTCACTTAACAGATTATTTCCTTAATTTATCAACGTCAATTCCCCCCCTCCCAATTAATACCATTAGAACATAAGAACATAAGAAAGTTTACAAACGAGAGGAGGCCATTCGGCCCATCTTGCTCGTTTGGTTGTTAGTAGCTTATTGATCCCAAAATCTCATCAAGCAGCTTCTTGAAGGATCCCAGGGTGTCAGCTTCAACAACATTGTCAGCATTGATTTAAAGATATCCAGAAAACCTGCAGGACTGGCTCTCTGGGACCAGGGATGACCACCCCCTGCCCTAAAGGGTGGTCACTAGTCCTTGACTTGACCATAAGTTACATCCATTGACAGTAAAACAACAAAAAAAAACCTGGTGTATACAATTAAGACATTAAATTATTCCATCCACAAAATTGGATCTGTAGCCAGTTTCTCCAGGAACATACATGCATACTTGAATAAAAAAGCTAACTTAAACACCATTGTGATGGTTTAATTTCTTATAATAGTACAGTAAACATTACAGGAAGTCTGAGCTGGGTTCACCAAAGCAATGGTGCTTTCCACACATGTTTTCCTGAACCAGCTGGAAGCAAGACGCCACAAGTCAATGAAAATATCCAGCTAAAAAAAAAAAATAATAATTTGAAAAAGTCAGACAATGTTTTAACCAATCTCTGCAGTACAATGTGCTGCTTGAGATGCTGGACTCCGGTTAAATATATTTCACTTTGTTCAACCTCCACCCAACCAGCTGCTTTAGAGACTTCTCTACATTTATATTACAGGCATGTGAGCTGAATGCTCGTAAACCTGGCACACCTTTCAAAACACTGAACAGCTTTTAAAAATGCATTAAACTCGGATCTACACTGAAGAATATTTAAATATTAACCGATATGTTTATAATATTTGTTAACTCATTTGAAGCATTTAACTGGCATTATGTGTTAAATTCTCTAACTATACTGTTAACTGCAAAAGTGAAGTCTAAATGTAACCTCAACAGCACTGAAAGCCAAGTTACAGGTCTCGGCAGATGAAATCATGAGCAACAAAGCTGCAAGCAAAACCTACAGGTATTGACAGGTGGTATCTGAGTGGCCCACCTTGGCCTCAAGATGTTGCCTGAGCTGCCAAGGCAACACAGATGGTATGAGATGGTATGACTGCGCCCTCATGGCACCAGCAAGCTCGCCTCTGATCTGGCGTCAGTGTAGGCAAAGTGTTCCAAGTCATTAATATATACTGTAATATACTGGGCAGGTTACACCCCAGTGGAGAGCTGCGTGCAGCCATGCAGATATACATGTATTTTTGGGACAAGAAGTGTGGCTGTCTTGCAGCAATGGCAACGAGAGAGGAGACATGTCTGGCAAACATCGTGCAGATTGATTTAAGATATGTTATTCACTTCAGGACATGCAAATCACCACCTTTGCACATTTTAGTAACCATATTATGCTGGTTCACACCCCCCCCCCCCTCCAAAACACAGTCTGGCTACATGACTGCAAGGGTAGTCTTTACAGTAAGTCAAACAGTATATCCTTACAAGCTTGCAGTACAACTTCTGATTTTGCAGAGAAGCACTTGTTACAAGGAATAGAGGGTGCAGATCTGGACTGGGTTGTTACAAACGTTGATTTTACACTTGACTAGCTTTACCTTTAGGGAGGTGTAAGGAGGTGTAGAAATACAAGAGGACACAGCAACTTTGAAATATCCTCACTTCTAATTGGCTACCAAGCAGCGATGCCATCACTGACTTAGTATGAACTGCTCCTAGTGATAAACTAACAAAGTATTGTCTTAAGTATGTGTGGTACAACTGAAATAAGAGAGCGCTTAGTTATAAACAGACTAGTAACTGCTAAGGACTTAGTAGAGACTTTACGTTAGGAATGAACTTACTCATAGCTGGTGCAACCCAACGCTGGGCTGTGCATACTATATTTGAAAGTATTTAGTTCAAACATTATAATTAGGCTTTTAGACAAGCAGCTTTGACATTGCAAGTGCATACTGCCAAGTTCTTATAGAGTCATTTTTGGAAAAAAACAGCCTCAATGGTTAAGTTCTTTTTTTCTATTTTCCAACAAACTTACCTCACCAGTGACCAAGTATTTTCCATCTTGTGAAAACGCCAAAGCAGTAAATGTTTTTCTGGAAAACAAACAAACATATACACATATTTATATATATATATATATATATATATATATATATATATATATATATATATATATATATATATATAGAGAGAGAGAGAGAGAGAGAGAGAGGAGACAGAGAGATCTATGCCAAAATATTCTCTTTAAAACATGGAGAAAAAGTTGCCATTGGTAAAACTCAGTGCCTCACAGTGCTGCCTCTACCATACTAAACACCTTTATTAGGTTTCTACATATTTGTTTCTATAAGCGTTGCAACAAACTCGTAGCAATTCATTTTTCAGTTTCTACTGGTGGCTTATGGGATAGCAACAGAAGACATCACCCAGGCGAATGTAAAAAGGTGTTTGGTGTCTGGTTCCAAGCACCTGGTAGAATTTGTCCAAGTTGTGTGAAAGGATCCCAATGATTTAGCTTCAACATGCAGGGATGGAAAGATGACTCCCATTGCATAGCAGTTTGATCCCTTCCTGTTTTTACTAGAAGTTTAATAAGACACACCTGAACTTGTTACCTGTACAGTGTGGCTAATCAAGCTCATAGTAAAACCTGCAGTGGGTGAAACTACTGTGCAATAGGAGTCTTATTACCATCCCTGAACACGTATAAGATATGCATTCCAAACCTCTGTCATTTGTGGTGCTTAGGAACTAAATTAGTTTTATAAATACAAAATGGTTGATCAAGGGAACATTTAGCAGTGAATATTTTTCTGTCTGGTTATTAGCTAATTGGGAATGATACAAATGTCAACAGCTCCTCCAGCATTCAGATTCATTTAATAAGAACAAAAAAGCAAAACTAAAAAAACTCTATTATGCCATAGAGCAAGGGAAGTTGAGAGGTTTGCCACAGTAAGAAAAAATTGATGGCTACCGGCTTGAAAACCAGTCTATCTGCTTCAATTCAAATGGTTAATTCACAAACAAGTGTCCGCCCTGGTTAAGTACAACTCATGAGCAAAGATCACAAAACTAACCGGCAACAATACCAGAGCTTGCAGCTGGACTTTAGACACCACGGCTTCAGAAATGATTTCACAGTTACCAGCAGCAACAACGTGCACAAACCTGACAGGGATCACACAACTGCTCCCACCATCGCCATGCCAACACAACAAATACCTTGCAACATTCAGGAACAGGCCTAGACTTTTCTACCTTTTCACTTGGCATGCACCACACTGTTGCAAAGTGTCTTTCTAGACTCAATTGTGTTTACATGCTGGGCTTAGTGGAATTCTAACAGAAGCCTTTTCACAGTGAAGATATTATCAAAACTGTGTTGCGTCAAAGTCGGGTGCATCAGATTAGAACTACTTCCAACTACTACATGCAGTCTGTCCTTTTCACCCTAGAAACCTTCAGTTAAGCGCAGTAAACACCAAGTCGCCTTCTAATTCGACAGCGCTTCTTTGTCTGCAGATGGAATTTGAAATATGCAGCAAGAATCCTCAATTGCTGTAATCAGTATAACATCACCAGGAGAGATGTCAAGAGTGGGTAGAAAAACCACAGGCTTCCGTTAACAGAATCACACAGACATTACAAGAATGGGAGGAGGAGTTTTTTTTTTTTTTTTTTTTTTTTTTTTTTACAGAGGCACCATGGTCCTTAAACACTTGGGTCTAAACCTCCCAAAACATACTTATTCTAGATTGCATCCATTTAAAAAACGCTAGTTTTATTTAATGTATTACCTAACATAGGTGAGGGACAATGACACTGGCTATAGCGAGGCACTGAACAGAAGAAAAGTTTGGGAACCAGAAAAGGCCCAATCAAGGCTTGTTCCTTGTTAGCACACCATTCTCCCCTACTCTGGGGAACCAATTTAAAAGCAGCCTCTTTAAAATCGTTCCCAGTGTTTTAGATCCTACTTCTTCACCTGGGAGGCTATTCCAGGCATTTTTGTTCAACGCACATGTCATCTAGTCCTGGGATCAGCCCAGTTGCCCTGTTCTGTAACTGTGCTTGCATACCCTCAATCCTGACCTGAGCACTTAGGTTCAGTCTTGGGTTAATTGAGACAAAGTGGTCTAGACTGACTTCCAGTTGTGGGGGGGGGGGGGGGGGTTGGTCTGGATTATTTAAGTTCTTACCTGGATGCATTGAGTATATGGCTTTGCTTGTTCTTCTTTGGATTTAAAAGCACCACCACACATCTGCAAGAAAGAAAAGGAGCCATCACAGGCACTAGACATTTATTAAACAGTGATACTGTCAGACAGCTGTGCAACATGCAATACAGGATCAGTCCATTAACTCTGAAGTTTGAAGGGTTGAGACAGTAATAATTAACAGGTTGATAAAGCGAGCTAAGCAATGCATGAAGGGGTTTGCTACAGTTTCTGTAAAATGTGTAATACCATCAACGTCAAAATAGACATACCTTTACAAAATATTACACAAATAAAAAGGAGTATTTTCTAAATTTGCACCCAAAACAGGTTGTGTGCTGTTCACTATTAATTTATTTATGCACCAGTATTTATTTTAATTTTTTTTGTAATTAGCACACAGGTGAGACGTACTGCAAAAGTGAATGACCGCAAGCAGTATACAATAAGTGCAAAATACATAAGCAGAAAAAGCAGCCAGCTTAAGAAATTATTTGGACTGGCCTTGGTGTGCTTGATCTCAGTCATTTTGCTGATGTGTGTGATATAACCTTTTGATTCAGGTCAGCAGTTTAATTGTATTGGTTCAACTTACACAGGGCTAGCGTTTATGGGATTTAATTAAGTTTATTTCCAACAAAGAACTAACATGTATATGCACCCCCCCACGTATGGAATTTAGTATATTGCAGCATTTCCTGCGGGGTACACTTTAGAGTTTAGGGAGCACATATTGCGCAATACTAAAGTTTTAGAACTGTAGTGTCCATTTGGTTGAGTCGTTAATAGAACATCACAATACAAAAGATTAGTGTTCATACAAAACTGATAAGCACTGAAAGGTAGAATTGTTAAAACAGATGTGTTCTAGTTTTATTTTGGTCCCCCATGGGCAATCTGTGCAAGCTTAACCATGAACATCTGGGTCTGCTCGAATGAAACTAAACTTCAAAATCACCGTCCCAGGACTTTACCACCTGCTTTCAGTTAGCGGAAAGAGCCTCCCTTTGCAGGACACATGGAAAAAACGAAACTCGGCCAGGAGAAATTGTTTAGAGAGGATGTAACCTGCAAGGAGAGCTGAAACGACTCACCCAACAAGGGGGGAAAATCAGGCTCAGCACGGGCGACCGGCCAAGCTTCAGCACTTCACAACGAGTTGGAACTATTTCGGTTTTGTCAACTTTTCGTTTCCAAGACGTTTTTCACAATTTTATTAGGTGCAGAGCAAAGGAGTAAGAATTATGTTCTGTTTTAAAAAATATATATATTTAAAACAAGGAGCTGTATGTGTGGATGAAAATGTATTTAAAAACACAAACTATTTAATCTGTAAAATGCCGATTTCTGTATAACGATACAATGCTTAAATCATTTTAATATTTCTCATATGCAGAACATTGTGTTGCCAGACAAAAAAAAAAAAAAAAAAAAAAAAAAAATGTGTTTTGTACAAGAAATGGAATCTAGTTAGATAAAAGTAGCTCTTATTTAGAAAATGCTTAGGCATTACAGGGTTAAATACACCCGTACACATTCAAATGAATGCACATAATTGTATATAAAGTGTTAAATATTTAAAAACAGAACTGTTGCAGAAAAAAAATGCTTTAATTCAAACAGGAACCCCACTGACACCCAAATACAGAAAAATGAGGGTTAGAGATTAAGGCCCCCCCCACCCCTTTTTACAGCAAGTGCACAAATGTGTCACCTCTCACCTCGAAACCCACAGTCGACACCATTAACCCAACCCGACACTCGGAGCTGGCAAACTGGGCTGAACTCCCACCCCTCCTCCCCCACTGGGAACCCTGCTTGGGAATGCCCAGGTCAGGAGCTGCTCCTGTTTTTGACCAGGTCTAGTCTTGGAGTTTACCCCAGTGCCCGATTCCTTCCTTACCCAAGCAGCTGCCTCAGCCCTGACTCTGTTTTAATGGAGGAGCTAGGATTCCTGTGCATCCGAGTCATGCATTCTTGTTAGTCACCTTCACATGGCTTTCTCCCCACCATTCCCCAGATACATCCCCTCTTCAGCGTTTCAATGGCAGATAAACCAATGTGTTTTTTTCTCATCTGGGATTGTGTGGTCTTTGATGTTGCAAGGCGACCTAAATCAAAGCATGACTCTCTCATGTTCAAACAGTCCTCCAAATTAAATATTTTCCCAGCCATTCATTTTAAATCTGAATGGCCTTTGTAGATGTAGAAGTTTAGTTTAAAAACAACAACAAAAAAAAAAAAAATCTATTTTGTGCCAGATTATTTGATTGCCCCTCGTGCAATGAGATTACAAACCATCTCTGCTGTTGAACAAGTAAAAAGGATCTAGGAAAGGAACAGAAGGCTTACCCTGCAGGGTATGCTACCAGCCCTGTACTGGAATCACAAGCTAGCCCACTGCCACTTAATGCAGTTACACCAAGGACCTTCTCCAACGTAACCTGCAATGAAAGGGAGGGAGGAACAATTCCCAGTAAATGCACCATCAAATCTGGATGCTGTGTGGAGTAGCAATGTGCACTGCCGACAGAGCGGGGCTGTCAAACAGATGGATCTCATAGACAACTACTGAGCTCTACCTTTGAAGCATCCCATTGATTTAAGATTAATAATCTGTAGTCTTAGGTAGAAGCAAATTAAGATCAAAAGGATGCCCATTCATGTTGTGTGTTAAACGTGCAACATGTTTAACAGACAACAACACTACAAGTATCAAATACATTTGCAGTTGTAAAGTCAGATGCATTTCCACTTGTAAGACTTGCAAGTATTTTCATTTATATTTGAATGCAGTTGTACTCAACCCTGGTTGCTACTAGCCAGCCGTTCAGTAAACTAAACTTGTTTTTTTTGGCTGTACAAGAACAGGTAAATCAGCTAGACATCTCTACCCTAAAGAAAAACAAACACTTCATAGAATTGCAAGTTTCACGTCTAGTACAAATTTCTGAGCGTCTACTTTATTTGCACGCAATAGCTCAAATCAAACTAGGCTACAATGCTTTTATGCATGTGACTTGAGTTTGGTCGTTCAGACATCCATCAGTTTTGGGAGCGAGGGCTCCAAGGCAGGGTTTCCCCAATCCTGGTCCTGGGGGACCCCTGTGTCTGCTGGTTTTCATTCCATCCGAGTTCTCAATTACTTAATCAAACCCTTAATTGAACTAATAATGTGCTTAATTAGACCTTTGTTTTCAGTTCCTAAAAAGATGCCAATTTCAAGTTACTTATAAAATTGTGCCGTTAACTTCAAATCTCCAAGCGTTTAAAAACTGAAATCAAGTAAAAAATAAAAGTCCAATTAAGCACATTAGTTCAACTAAGTGTTTGAATGAACTGACAACTCGGTTGGCATGAAACCCACCAGACGCGCGCGCGCCCCCCCCCCCCCCCCCCCCCCTTGAGGACCAGGATTGGGAAACCCTAGATTAAAAAAAAAGTCATGAACTAGATTTTCACCGACACAGCAGCATGGTGAAATGCAGTCATTCGGAGACACTGCAGCAAGGAGGGAATCCATCACGCTACACCCTTGCACCGCTGCAGTTGAGAGGGGAAATCAATGCACAACAGAAGGGGTAGACGCTACTTTTGTTCAAAAGTTTTCTAGTCAAGTGGTTTGCCTTTGATTTTCCTGCCAAATAGGACTGCTCTTCTGTTTACTGTCACCAGCACTCTCAGTTCTGACACAACTTGAACTCTGCAGTCAGTGACAACTGTTCACATTCTGGAGTCTCACAGCTCACAGGAGAAGGGGCAGCCAAGGGGGTTTGTTTATCGACTTAACATTACGCTTTGCATGAAAGCATCTATTATATTTTTGCTGGTACAGATTTGGCGACGATAAATCTGTCCAGGTCTTACAAAGCATTCAGGAGATTAGCACAGCCAAGCCCAAAACATCTAGACTCCCAAAATAGGTCACAAAAACCAGAAAACTAGTTAAATATTTATATGGCACGACAACATGCTATCATAAAATAGTTTCCAAACGAGGAGGAGGCCACTCGGCCCATCTTGATCCCAGAATCTCATCAAGCAGCTTCTTGAAGGATCCCAGGATGTCGGCTTCAATAACATTACTGGGGAGTTGGTTCCAGACTCCCACAATTCTCTGTGTAAAAAACTGCCTCCTATTTTCTGTTCTGAATGCCGCTTTATCTAATCTCCACTTGACCCCTGGTCCATTATTTTTTCAGGTCAAAAGTCCCCTGTGTCGACATTGTCAATACCTTTCAGAATTTTAAATGAACCATCTATTACTCATTAATTAAACCTTTAATTGTTTTCAGCTTTTAAACAGTTGGGGATTAAGTTAACTACATCATTTTATAAGTAACTTAAAAAAAAAAATCTGCAATTTTAGGAGCAGAGAAATTTTAAAAAGGTCTAATTAAAGCACATTACTTCAATGAATGATTTGATTAAGTAAATTGAGAACTCAGTTTGTATGAAAACCAGCAAACACAGAGATCCCCCAGGACCAGGAAACCCTGTTTTTAATAACTTCTAAAAAATAAAAAGTCATGCATTTCACCATTTGTGGCCATGTGTTCCTTTGCCATACTGTTTTAAGTGAATAGCATCACCGTCAACTAAATTAGATAATCGCTAATTTGCCCATTTTCAGTTTTTTTGCTTATGCACAATAAACCAGAAAAAAATGGTGTTCTAGTAAGTTAGCCTCTCGATGCAGTCTGTGCAGAGCTGTGCGGTTGCTGAATAAGGCTCGGAAAACACCGATTTGTCCTCCTTGGTCTGTGTGCAAGCCGCTGTATATGCAAGTTTCATTTCACAAAACATACAAGGCCATAATGAAACACTTACTACTTCACATTAAACAAAAAACAAAACAAAAAAAAAAAAAAAACACGCACACATCTGGACCTCGAAAATCAGGCTTGAAGTACAATACGCAATATTCCTTTAGCTTCCTATAATTAAACTCATCGCTCACACGAAACAGATGATCCATTGCGGCTGGCTACATCCTGTGATCAACCCTTTGTTCTCGACTCTCTTTTTTGGGACGTTTGGTTTAAGATTTGCAAAAAGTGCTGGGAACACCACTGCAGAAGCGAATCTCCTCTGCGGCTTCACAGAGTGCCTTACTTACTCGTTGAACAAGAAAACATAACCCCCTCACATTCCAACACTTTCCATTTTTATCAAACCTAAATAACCCTACACTCAAAACGCCAGCATGCATTTGGTTTACAGTTTACATTATTAGCTGTGTTTAACCCAACACAACTCTGTTGACATTGCCTGGACTTGTTTGTGTGACATTCAAGGCCAAACAATTCTAGCAACAGCTTCTTGCAAAATGGAATCAACCGATTTTAAATTAAAAGGGGAATCGCAGGGGTATTCTGACATGTCTTCCATTTAACAGTGGGAAATGCCCCACAAACTTTTGCTCCTAGACCAGTTTACAACAAATTCAGCACTAGAGACATGTCATGCTAGCCTGCGAGTGCGACAGGCAGGAACCTGCACCAAAACATGTCACTTAAAAACGCCTCAGCCACGGTAACCTAACCCACAAATCGGGCTGCGATCGCTATATATTTGTGAGAAAACAAAAAAGGGGATGCAAACGCATGTTTAAATGCATTAGGTAAATGAAGACTACATTTACAGAAGATATACATGTTGTTCTTTCTTTAAAACTAATTCAATGTTGCATGCTACCCCTGTAACTCCAGTCGGGTTGAGGGGGACGTACAATTTCGTGAAATCTTACCCGGCTGTGGATGTTCCTGCCCGGTTGTTGCTGTCTAGTTTTTCGCCTTCGATTAAGGGCCGGTGGAGGATTGAGCAGCTTCCTACCCCGTGCGCTAGTGTTACTGCTGCCATTGAAAAGCGAGTTATTAAAACCGCCCAATACTCCCTCCGCCATGGCAATGAAGTACAGCAAACTCCAAAAGCAATTGTTAATAGGATTAAAAAAAAAAAAAAAAAAAAGTTTCCCCCAAAAAAACTGAAATTTGTTAAATCAGAATTGTTTTCAGTGTGTACTTAAAATCCCTTGTGTGTCCTTTTCCTTTGTGCCCGTTTTACTTCTGCGTTAGTAAAATATTCTTTATTATTGTTATTACTTTAATTCGGGACACTTGCTTTGCTTTGCTTTGCTTTGCTTTGCTTTGCACTTCGGCACGTAAAACCGACCCCCCTCCCGGCTAACGGAACAACTTTTTACGCACGCCGGAGGAGGACGCCTTCGCTTCGGAACCCGACCCAAAGAGTTTCAAACACACGCCGCTCTGCTGGTTGGGTGATTCTGGCAGCATCGCCCGACGGGGCAGCCAATAAAATCAGCGCAGTCAAATCAAGACTTTCTGGCATCTGCTTGGTTGGACAATCTGACCCGAAAGCGAATCTGCAACATCCAATAAATATTAGAGGGGGGCGGGACGATTGAATGCTATGCTTTCTAATGTCCCGTTGCTGATGTGAATCAATATCTTATTATGTTGCACATATGCAAATAGATAATACAATTATTAAATATAATTAACACCTGTAAAGGATGCGCAATGTACGCAATTTGCACTTAAAGAAAGATATTATAATAACATAATACTATTGGAATTCCCTGATTCTTACGGCAGTTCTTCATTTTTTGATCTGACGTGTTGCCAGCGCCCTCTTTTGTTATGTTACAGGTGTGCACAACGTACAGTTTCAGCAGCTAAATTAGTATTAAGCTTTAAAATAAATAAATAATTAATTAATAATAATAAACAACCTTCGTTAATAATAAACCAATTCAACTGAGCAGAAGTAATTTTAATTTTCTGTGTTATTTAATGGTTATTTCCAATCAAAGCGCACCCAGATGCAGATTCAGCCTGTTAAATCAAACAGTTTTTGCACAAAGACCAGAGAGCGGAAGGGCCAACTTCTGGCTATGCAAGGGTTAACATTAAATGATTCTTTCTTTATGGCTTGACACCAAACCAATGACGTTGGAAAGCAAAAAAGGTTAAGTCTTACTGGAGCCTTGAAAAGATTTAAGCTGTATTAAAATACAAATCAAAACTCTAAACAGCGTTTGGAATTGGAAATCGCAACAGCGGCAGCAATAAAAAAAGAAAGAAAGAAATTAAAGAAAGAAAGGACGACAATGCAGTTGCATAGACTCTTTTTAATATTTTCTGCTGACAGGAGGTGTGTTCTACAACACTGGCTGAAGGTCTGTGCCTTAACATTTGTTCCTGTGGCTTCAGTGGCGATTGAGAAGCTGCACTGAAAACACTGACAAAACAATATGAACACCTCTTCCAGGAAACCCACAAAATGGCAATTAATAACAAAGATAATTAGCCTAACCCTTTTTACCCCGAGTGCATACAGTTATGTACATTTCTACTGTTATCAGCAGGGGCAATTCCTGGTTTTCAGTTTCTATTCCATTACCTTTTCAAAATCAATTCCCAATTCCAATTTCTTCAATTTATATTTTACAGTCGCATTCATTTGAAGGCAATTAATTAACTAACCAATTTTTTTTTTTTTTTTTTTTGTATTGTTGCCGCAGTGAGGAGCTCATTTTTATAGAACGCTGCTACTTGCAATTTTGATCAATGTGTTGGAATTGATTAAAAAGACCCAACCCTGGTTATCACGCCCCTCCACCCCCCAAAAAACGACCTAAATTAAATTATTTACCTAAAAATATCTTGTTTTCTATTTTGTATATTTCAGCTTCCTAACATCTATTTGTTCAAATATGTGTTGCTAGGCAACAACACACTTCCAGTTAGTAACCCACAATTCAAACTTTTGACCAACAGAATCTCTTATGTGCTCATAAGTTAAATAATAATAATAATAATAAATAATAATAATAATAATCCAGTGCCAAAATAAATAATGAAAACATTTTGCTTCTATAAGTTGATAAATGTTTTTGCATTCCCTTATAACAATTTTACTAAACACACCCCAAAATAAACTTTATGATGTTATGCAGCAGCCAACAGCATGTGGAACCACTCCATCTGTGTTTTTTTTTTTTTTTTATTTACTTATTCTTAAACCCTTTTCCTATTCGGGCCGGCCCTCATCTGCTATATTGATTTCAAGTGATACCCATTGCCATTTTTTTGCTTTTTAATGGAAACACGATCCCAAAAAAACAATGTCCTTTTTTGTTTTCGTTATTCTCCGTCAACTGGTCGCTCTGGTGCGTTACTGCTCTCCGGAAACCTTGATCGGACCCTGCTGGTTTTCTCCGGACCGCTGGACAGAGTACAGGTATGTGTCGCTGTCCTTCTCACAGACAATCGCCACCGCCTCTCCCGGTTCCGACTTCACAGCGCTCGTCTGAAGGTAGGCCTGACGGGGTAAAGACCGAAGCATCAGCGTTTGTGGTCGCCTCGGTGCAAAAAAAGATGTCACTGCACTCGTGCAGGTACAGAGGAACGGACAACGAGGCTGATCCCTTGAGCTATGAGGACAGGTTAAAATAACTACATCTCTTCAGCCTAGAAAAAAAAACTAAAAAAAAACGAAGTGGGGTCTTGACTGAAGTCTTTAAAATCATAAAGTTAACCCCAGACACTACTTCCAACTTAGCATAGACAAGAACACAATGCATAACTGCAAGCATTACTAAAAGTAAGTTTAGAACAGAAGGCAGGATCACATTTTGCATAGCCCTATATAAATATAAATGCATAGCCCACCACGTGAAGCAGTAGGATCTAAAAACACTAGAAACATTTAAAATAAGACCATATCCCACCCAGTAGGTGAAAGTGATGTCAAGGGACGCGCCTCAATGGGCCGAATGTCCCTGTCTTGTTGCCAAACTCTTTTTACGTTTTGTTCTTATTTGATTCAGGGCAGGAATTAAAAAGTGCACTTTTGCTGTAATAGAACTGATTAAAACAGAATGGGAGTTGGAATTTGGAATTGCCTAACAAGGAAATGGAACTGGAACTAAAAAAAGGGAACTAGTAGACTCACCATCTCTAGCAGCCTGAGTTTCTCCTCAGACACAAGGTTCTCCTTCTTGAGTTGCTGGACCAAGGTGTCCATGGCAATTAGTTTCTCCAAGTGCCTGCGATGGCACTGCCGCAAGATCTTCACTTTCTTCTGGAGTCCCACAATGACAGCCTCCAGCTGCTCTGTCCTCTGGGTGTTCTTGTGATACCTGGGGAATGAAAAGCGGATACAAATAAGGAGTGAACGAAGAATTAAAAAGAGTAGTTAAAAAAAAAAAAAATCAACTTGCATGTTACTTGAATAAAGATCGCCCGTGGAGCTGCCAAGGATGAAGCTTGAAAAGGACTGTAATTGAACTGCAATTGATCAATTATACGGTACAATTACAATTAAACAGACATGCCAACTACAATTACAATTATGTTGCAATTGCAATGAATTTCAAATTGCATAATTACAATTGTAGCTGATCCCAGGTCTGCTTGCTAGCTCTAATAAAATTGACTTAAAATAACTCCCGGTAGCCGAGAGCCAATCAGACATCAAGCTCTCAGACCTGTGTTCTTCCAGCCGCCTCCCAGTGGGCGTGTCCTCCATGTCACAGCCATCCCCTTTCTCCACAGTCATCACCAGGGAGCGTGGAGGCGTGCTCTGATTGGACACGATAGGCAGGGTGGAGACGATCGGGAGGGTCAGCGTGGATGATAGCACAGTGTTCAGGGCTGTGGGGCTGGGGGTTGGGTAGCAGGGCAGCCGAGATGCAACAATGGTGGTGTTGGGAATGGTCTCGAAGTAGGCAATAACCTTCAGGGCGGACCCCTCCTCTTCTGGGAGACTGGGAGACGGCTCCACTACGGTATCGATGGACACATTTTCAATGACGAGAGGCTCACCCTGAATTGCAGGGGGCGCCGTGCAGGGCCCTTCCGAGCTTAGAATCACTTCTTGCATCTCCGGGAGGAAACCGGAAACTTCTGTGACCTCTGCCGAACTGTCAGCGTCAGGGAGGGAAGGTTCTGAAATGATTACTGTCTCCGATTGGTCAGAATCCACTTGGCTGCTCAATATGGGCAGTCTTTGAAAAAGCGTCAAGGGTTCCCCTTCTTGTCGCACAGCTAATGGCACACAACCTGAAGGGAGGCACTGAGCTAAACGGACAGCCTCCACCAGCACAGGCTGAGCAGACATGCTGTGGTCTATCCCCATAGTGTAAACTTGCACAGTGTTGGGCTTGTTCGCTTCCAAATGCCTGGGAACGAGAGCTGTCTTTACCGCAGAGACCACTGGGGACTCGGTCTTGCTGGATGTTTTTGGCCTTTTGTCCGGGTTGCTCGGTCGTTGCACGCAACTTGATTTCCTTTTCTGGGGGAAAAACTAAAACAAAAAAAAAAAACAATTACGCATGTCAGAAATGCACACCCCATGCCACTACAGAAATAATCAACAACACTTCTACACAGCCTTTAAATCACAAAGATCTTAAAGTGCTTCACACACACACACCACAATTAAACCATTAAATTAAAAACGACCTTAAAGGTTACCACCATAGTAAATCCAGAAACGGATCAAAACTACTTTGCAACATGCTTTAAAAACTTCCTTAAAAAAAAGTCTTACTTCCATCCTTGAAACAGCTTACAAACAATAAGCTGACAACTGAAGGCACAAAGCACATGCGTCCCAGAAATGAAATAATGCTCACTTTCTTATCTTTGCAACGAGGTGGTGCACAGAACTGGGTTTCAAATTTACAGACAGGTTGGATCTGCTCAACAAAATTGTCCGTTTCCTCCTTGTGATACTCAAGTCGCTCTCAAATGTGTTTTTAACGGTCTGAATAACAAGCACGCAATTCCTGTCTTACCGCGTGGCAATCAGACACGTCAAAGACAGTGGGCACGGCATCGCTGGTCAGGTACCGGATGCCCCAGCGTTGGTCGAAGCAGCTCGGGGTGAAGTGTTCATTACAGAGGTGCTGGTGCTTGGAGGGGGTCCAGCTCTCCCTCTTCATGTTGGTCAGCCATCTCTTCAGGCGATCTGGCTCATGCAGTGGATACCTTTAAAGGCCACGAAAAACTACCTGTAACAAACCTTCACTACAAGAAAATAATTCAATCAAGGGCTTCTGCGACATTAAAAACCATGAGAGCAAAGTGGCTTTAATAATTCTTGCAGCTCATATATTTATTTATTTTTATAATACTGTACATGAATGAAAATGTGTTAAATAAATAAAAATAAATAAACAAGTAACAATTTGTAGAAATTACTGGAGTTGTTTGGAGTTTTATTTTATTTTTGGATCAGAATGCAATTATATGTTTTGTTTATTCAAAACATCGAGCAAGTGCAGTTATTAACAGTTCAAATATGAGGACCATCGAAAATCTAACCTGCCCTTCAAGTCTTGCCGGTTGCACTTGGAGAACGGGGAGGGCTTTGTATTTTGGTATCGCTAGGCTTTCATAGGGTTGCAATGGAATTTTCTATGCCAACTGTGACTATCATTTTTAGGTAGTGTCTGCTATGGAAATGTTTGTCTACCACTAATGGCAGGTTTATAATCGAGTTCTGTCAGTCACAATTCGTCGTGACACCTCAAAGAATGTGGTCATTAACGATGATATTACTTAACGTGGAGAAAATGTGGAAATGTGAGAGTTATACAACTGACCAACGACATGAAGAAAAACAAACTCTGGTTTACAGAGAAGCCGTGTGTGTGTGTGTGTGTGTGTTAATAATGACGCACGCCTGAATACCGTCCTTCTAAAAACTTACAAATGCAAACTTAAATATTTCAATCTCACTCCTGTGGAAATGTCCCACGCAATCGTGGTCTTTAATTTCACTTACCATGACGACTTGTTTTTTCCCCTAAGTCTACGCACACAGTCAGCGGTTGTACACTGTATGCGCACTAGAAAAACATACACACGGTCGAGACTTACTTGTAAAAACTGATTTTCTTGTCAGAACCCGTTTGTCCCGCACTGTTGTTGCAGTTTGGAGCGGTGCAATATTTATGCATGTTATTATCAACCTGTAGTTAGTGACGGGAGAGATTTACACTAGTTTTATGAAATAACCATGCCCAGGCTACGAGCTTAAACAGATCTCTTTCGTTACACTGTTACGTGGTTCCTCCCTGGACGGCTTCAGTGCCGCAAAGCATGTGAAACCAGACGGGACGTCACACGCACCAGCGTGAAGGAACAGCTGGAAAGCGTCCTGAGGGCGTCACACTTTCTATGGATATTCCCGAGTGCTGCTACAAACGCCATCTTTACTACTGGCACGTCGCGCTTGCCCAAAAGCTTTACTTAATCGTCCCGGTAATTACAACATACCCGCCCCCGGGACTCTAAATTGAGAACAAGTTAGATAAATCAGGATATAGAATATAGAATTTATTTGGATAGTATAAACCTGCCATATGTAACAACGTGACATTACCCACAAGCCCAGCCCATCATAAACCTTTTGACCATCTCCTGGTTACCACAAGGATACATTGAATAGGAACTTAGAACTAAACTAACTTTTCTTTTTCAGGAAATAACTTCCCTTTTTTTTTCCCTTTGCAGCAACTAACCACAAATACATTTTTCTTTTAGGGGAGTGATGCATTCTGTAAAGCGTTACAACATTGGGTTGCGTATTCTCTGACAAATTTGAGTCATACGATCAGATTTGATTTATTGTGTTTTATTCAGATTTTGCAACAGCTTGCAGTTGCAACGTCAACCATAATGATCCTTTCTGTCATCGGCGGGGCGGGGCAGACGCGTAAAGAAGCAGTCGTGAGGCAACGATAGATTTGAATGTATTTATTATTACTATATATTCTTAAAACATGAAAGCATTATCCAATCACAAAACCAAAATGTATAAAAACTCTGCGCTACTGTACAGCCGTGGCCAAAAGTCTTGCATCGCCCTGTAGAATGAACTCATTTCGCTTCATGAAGTCGAGTGAAACCTGCTGAATGATGTCATGTTAACATATTGAATTGCACACCGCTTTGGAGTTTTCCATTTACGTAACGAAAAAACTGACAAATGGAAATTTCAAAATGTAAAACATGAAATATTGTTTATGGCTTCCAGTAGACTTTTGCGATACCATTTGGTAGTTTATTTGATTACACAATGTTAAATTATATATATATATATATATATATTATGTCTCAATCTTAAAATTCTAAGTGATGCAAAACCTTTGGCTTTATCTGTTGGCTAGGGACGCCACTCAAATTTCTACTAGACATAGAACAAAACTCGAAAAAAAAAAACAAAACAAAATGATTAACTCATATTGCGGTATGCTATGGCATTGTCAGCACCAAGAAATAAAAATCACTCCTCCTTCCTCCCTCTATTCTGCAGAATTTTTTTTTGGTTGGTCTTTTTTTTTTCCCCCCCATTTTATTTTCAGATTTAGAGATGTTTTAAATACCATGGTGTGAAAACTGCTGCTTCCTGATCAGGGTTGGGGCAATTCCAGGTTTTCAATTCCCCCCCAGCAGTGTTCAACTACTTTCATTTATAGCCAATTTAATTGACAAACAAACCACTGCAGGTAGGTATATAAAAGGGATATGTTCGAATGCATTTGCAATACTGTATTTAAACCGGATTTTGATCATCTTCAGGGAAGTGCGGCCAACCTGACTTTCTCTTCAAGAGAAAAACTCTTTGCAAACCTTTACTGGCATGAAAACATCACAAAGTACTTGAGAACTCCCACTGCCTGTACTTAATTGGAAACTGTATCAGAGTACCGGCTTTATTGCATATAAAAGAAAAAGTATGCCAAACAACATTTCTTATTCATGCAATACAAGGTGTTCGTGACCCCGATACTCTTGAACAGAAGATCGTTGCTGTTAACTTAGCAGCAGTGTCAGCCACTTGATTTCACAGGCTGGAGCGAAGGGGAGCACAGCGCAGATTTCCACCCTCCCTCCCCAACCTCTAAAATCTTTAGGATTTGCAAAGGGCGGTTTTCCATGGTGGAAACACAATCCCGCTGCGGCCCTTTTCCCTTTGTTTTTCCAGATCAGCGGACAGGGAGGTTGAAGTGGGGCTGGTGGGAGGGAGGAGGAGGAGGAGGGGGGAGATATGGAAAAACAAAAAAGTCTTGCGGTGGGTCCCCCCCAAAGATCCAGCGCAGTTACATCATCCCCATCTGCATGAGCGAGTTAGCGTATGCCATGGGCTTGACATTCGGGTGAAGCTGTAAGAGAGAGAGTGAGAGAGAGAGAGAGAGAACTGTGTTGGTAAAACTGGTCAGGTATACATTCAATCACAAGACCTGAATAAACTCTAGTAGACACTAGCTGTAGCTTTTTATCTAGCTTCAACCTCTAAGTAATTACTATATACAAAAGTATTGCCAGCCTACACTTACATTCAAGAAAATATTGAATCCTACTTTGTCTTGACCACCCTCTGCTGTGTTGCCAAAATGTTCTTCAACAGAATAACTCTCTCTTTTTCTGGCTATTGACTTTATATCGCAGCTTAGTAACTGTAACATTTTTTCAATAAATGAATTTTTTTGTTTGAATTAGTTACATTACATTTTTTACAGACTTAATGTAAAAGGTGCCAACGCTTTTGTCACGAACAAATATTTGAAATTGTTTAAGAGCTTTTGTGGCACACCAGAAATTGTGTATTTTGGTCCTGGTCATTAATTAGTAGCTAATGTTCAGTAAATGCTTGTAATTAAAATGTTTTCTTGAATGATCTTGTATTAAGTGTTGGGTGCCAATACTTGTGTGCGAGTGCAAGTGACAGAGATCCGTCATTATTATTATTATTACTATAATAAAACCTTACAAAACTGCCTGTGCCTGGGTGTCTGTACTCACCACGGCTGTGAACTGGTGGAACTCTGGTTTGAGGTCGGACCCCCGCAGGTGGATATATGCACCTTTGTTCCCCATCTGGTCGCTGTGAGAAAGGAATAAAAACAGTTTACAGTTCTTGCTGTACTAGCTAGGCATTCGGGATGACATGTCTACACAGGATAAGATTTTAGACAGATCCTAAACTGTGATTGGTTGATGTCTTTGAGGTTTATGATTGGCTCGTGTCTCGGTGACTCACCAGTAGTTGGGCGCTGAGAAGACGGTGATGCACTGCCCATTGTGTGTGACCTCATACCCCTCGGACTTCATCTCGTGGCTGCGGATGATGTAATCCAGCTGGTTCTGCTCCAGGAACCGTTTAGTGACGTCCGGGCCAAACTGACAGCTAACCCCTCGCTTACTGACGGACCGGCCGTCCTGAGGGCAATGAGAAGCAAGTCAGTTCCCAAATTCGGGAGTCTCTCAAGTTTTTATTTTAAGGTTCACCTAGCCCAGTGCATCAGGAAGCTTGTTTTACTGCAGCACTGGGATGGAAATAAGAATTGTAGAGCAGTTTGGTCCTTTTCCTGGTTTCAAAGAGTTAAATAAGACATGATACTTGCACACTGGGGCTAATCAAGCATGTATTAAAACCTGGAACGGGTGAAACGGCTTTGCAATTGGGGGTTTTTATTTCAATCCCTGTAGCATGCAAACATTGCTTTGCACAAAAAGGGCATCAAAAGCAAGAAAAGTACTAGATGATTGTTTACCATTGCAAAAGTGCAAACTGAAGCACCTTGTTTCTAAAGCTGAATGAGGATAAACGCAAGCAGCAAAAAAATTGTTCTTATTATTTTATTATTTTATTGCTTTGCAGGAAAGGGATCTTACCAGAGCCTGTGGGTCCGACCAAAGAAGATCACACATTGGCCCTGCAAAGACAATACAAGACAAGCCATCAAAACAGTGCTCTTTCATTCACTTGCACGGCAATCCACTACACCAATATATATACACATATATTATATATATATATATATATATATATATATATATATATACACACACACACACACACACATACATGCATACACACATATATCTCACACACACACAGACACTCGTTAGTATAACGGTGCCCTTTGCTATGTTGCTGTTATGGGAGTGACATTTGAACAAAGGCAGACTGTTTTTTTTTCTGATAATTAAAACAGTTACAGTACAGGCTACTTTTTTTCCCAGTATATTTATAGCTAAGACACTTAAAAAAAAAAAAAACAGTACATTTGTTTTCTTTACTTTGGGGTTGCATTCGTGGGCGATTAATGGAAGTTTCACTAAGTTTCAATAAGGCCGACTGCAATTCAGAAATGTTATTTATCATATAAATCAAAGAAACTACAAAATGATATGGCAAAAGTCTACTGGAAACCATAAGAGTAGCACAGTATTTCAAGTCAGATTCCGAAAAGTAACATTTTTCAGGCTGCAACAGTTTTTTTCTTTCAGTATATGGAAAACTACAAAGCGGAGTGTAATTCATTATCTTACTGAAACATTATTCAGCTGGTTTTATTCAACTTTATGAAGCAAAACTAGTTCATTGTATATGATGATGCAAAACATTTTAGTCATTCCATGGGTATGTACTGTTTGTTTAATACAGAAGTCACCAATATTAGAATAAAGAGCACCTGAATAAATCAACTCTAATAATAGAACTGAAGATTTATGAAGTAGTATGCTGCCCTGTACCTGAATCTGGAGGCTGCCTGTTCCTGTCTATTTTCCGGAGGTCGTCCAGCGTTACCCCATCTTCACTGAAGAGACCCCCGTGCATCACCTAGCGGGAAGCACAACAGACTGGGGTCACAAGCAAGTTTTTGGGGCTCAGCTTAGACCCTTGTGGAAATTAAAGGCCATACACATAGGATATCCCACCCAAGGGCCAGACACACATTTAGGGTGGACGGACCTTTTGGTCAGCTTCACAAGTCCAGAACAGCAGGAGCTGTCCAGGTCAGGATTGAGAGACTCAATGCTAGGAGGGAAGCTAACTGTACCCAGTGTTACTGCCTTGTTTCATTAATACCCCTGATGCAGCGAGTAACCAAAGTGCACAGGCTATTAAAGAATGCAATTACCATTCACTGGTAATGGAAATAAGACTCCTATTGCAAAGCAGTTTCACCCAAGCTTGATTAGCCACAGTGTATAACAAGCTCAGGTGTATCTTATTAAACTGCTATGCAATGTAAGTCTCATTCCCTGTTATTCAAGCAGGAGATTTCAGTGGAAGATTGACCATAATTGTAGTATTGCAGCTTTAACAGCAGCTGTGAGCGCCCCCTGCTGGCGGTGCTGGCTCGCTCTTACCAGCACTTTGCCGTTGATGGACTGTGCCAGGGGCAGCCACTGAAACACTTCGCTGAAAAGCTCAAACATCTGCGCGGTGTACTTCGCCTTCACTTCGCCCTCGAACCCATACATCTGGTTCATGTTGTCTGTCTCGTGGTTCCCTGCAGGAGGAGAAAACGACAAGAGCCTCAATCATTTCACCTTGTCAGAGGATTGGATGATTTCAGCCGACAATGACCACAATAATCATCTCTACTTGTGTTTTAATTCCCAAATAATTGTGACTTCATAGTTAGTCGTCCTTCCTCTCCGATTTATTTATTTTTTTCTGCTTTTCGGTTGCTGGCTTTTTAAATAAAGCCATTCCACTGTTCTGCCCCTCAATGGAGAAGCATCTCTTTATGGACCAACTTGCTATCTACATCAGGGATGGGAATAAGACTCCTGTTGCACAGCAGTTTGATCCATTCCTGGTTTTACCATGAGTTTAAAAAGACACGCAGCTGAGCTTGTTAACTCCACACTGCGGTTAATCAAGCTCGGAGTAAAAGCTGGAATGGGTGAAACTGCTACACAACAGGGGCCTTATTTCCATCTCTGTACATGGAACAAAACATCTCGCTAGCAGTGGAGCCAGTTCTCTTCAATCCTACTGCGTGACGAGGTGGCGAGATTCCCATCTTCTCTATGGGTCGAACTCGGATCCCTGTTGTGTAAAAGCAACACTTCTTACCCCTGAGCAGATAGAAGCAGTCTGGAAACAGCAGCTTGAAGCCAAACAGGGTCAAGATCACTTCCACTGAGAAGGAGCCACGGTCCACAAAGTCCCCATTGAAGAGCTACAGCCTGGGGCTAAGGAAAAGAGCAGGGTGCCCCAACACAGGGGCCAAGTCACAGTGCCAAGCACAGCTATGTTTTGCATCATGGGTACTGTACACAAGAGTACTTCTCTAGAAGGCATGCCAATGCCTCTTTAACCCTTTCAGTCCTGAACTATTTTTGTCAAGCTGAAGAATGCAAAATGAAGTTATATAATTCAACTCTTTATTAAGTATACACAAGAGCAGGACAAAAAAATGTTTTTGACATGTATTTCTACACGATCTCGAACTGGGACCCAAGAGTCCCGTGACATGATTTCCGATGGCGCGTGTTGACATACGGCGCTAAGGAAGGACCCTGAGGTCTCGCCAGGACTGAAAGAGTTCAACTTTGAGCTGCCTTGTATCCTTGAGATATTTTGGTAGTTGATTCCAGCTGAATAGACCTTTGTATCAGAATCCTTCACTCCCTTTTTCTAAACTCACAATTGAATGCAGACAGCCCAGGGATCTGTGCTTATAGGACAATGCATCTAGCTGAAATTGGTTGGTGATGTCAATCAGAATCGATTTGCTTGGATATGACAGTTCACTTTTATAAATTGTACTGTTAAATATTATATAAAGTAGGGGAGGACAACTCTGGTCATCTTTGTACTACTACATATTGATCGCAATGAGACGTCTACAACTTTAATAAGCCAAGATCTACAGCTAGCACCCTATAGAATTAACTAATTTCACTTCATAAAGTCAAATGAAACCTGCTTAATAATGTTAAGTTCAAATACTGAATTGCATTCCGCTTTGTAGTTTTCCCAAATACTTAAATTATTTTTTTAAATGTGACATTTTTGGATTTTTTTTTTAATTAGATGTTTATGTACAGATCTGACACATTTACACAGCAGTATTTTAGGGCAGGAAAGAAACAAACAAATATATTAATAAAAGCCAAACTTCGACTGAGTCTTAAAATTAGATCAAATTTTTAACATCTGTTCCTTTGAAGTGCACATGACAAACTGTACCCAAAACGGGGTCAGAATCACTTCCACTGCCAGAAATAAAACTCCACCTCCTGAGCTGAAGGGCAAACGATATTCCTTCAGGACAAACAACTACTAAAACCACTTGCATTTCTACAGTGCTTTTCATGAAGAGCACCTCAAGGTGCTGAGCGAATCCACTGCAGCTATTCTGAGCTTTTGCAAAGCAATCGCAACACAAGCAAGGCAAGACGCGGACACCATTTGGATAAGACGCTGACAATCTGGATTAGATGGCTATATCATTTTATGGTTTGCCCTTGCAATGAATTCCAGGACAGAATGGGTTCTGTAAATTCAACAGGGGCTGGTTACTTCTTGCCAGGTTGTATTCAAGCATTATATTTCGATTGTATAAAGTGCTTAACTCATCAATGCTTGTCTCTACTTAGCACGCGATATCTCCCTACATGAATTTATTGGACAGTCTGTAATCTAGGACAGGAATCCGACTTGATAGAACAGACTCTTATTGCTGTTCGAAAGCTATTCAATGCATTTACAACTGTTCTAAACTTACTCAGCTTCCACTGCCCTCTCGTTCCACTCTCTGTGCTAAATTTGAAGCAGTGCCTTAGGTTAGAATTTCAGGAACTTCAATTAAACCTTTCTTTGAAGAGACAAGCAGACCATAAAAAAAAAAAAAAACTAAGGTAAAGGTGCACAGCAGAGCAGTGAAAGGATACATAGGGGTTAGTCTCAGAGGGCAAGCCGTTCAGTTCAAATATATTCAGCAGGTCGTAGTACTGTCCATGTGTGTCGCCACATATCGTGATCTTCTCTGTCTGGAAAAGAAAAGAAGCAGTGAGACGTCAGCGTGTTACTGTGAACAAAAACAAGACAGCGACACAATGTCACGGGGAAAGTCAAAAATGGAACGCATTGAAAATGGGCACAACTGCTTTTGGCAACCCTGGATAGCATCATCTTCCTCAATCTTTAACTGCGACTGTGCACAGTTGCTACAGTTTGCAAAATGTTCAAAATGTTATTCAGTTAATGCTGCCTTACATACTTTGTATTGACTGTTACCACGTACTGACTGCAGTGACCCACCCACCTGCCCCCCTGCCCATCAGAAAATGACATACCTCTTTCAATGTAATTTCTACAAGACTGGGAAGCTTGGATAGAAGCTCTTTCACCTGTACCAAAATCTGAAAAAGAAATTCAAGAGCACGTTAGCGGCTCCCAAGCTAGAAGACCCCCTTTTAAAAATGCATTAGAAGTATCAGAAGATCACCTCGCTGCAAAACAAAACGAGGGGAATCTCCTTCCTAGCTTATCTTTCAGCCCTCCCCGCCTCTCTCACCTGGTAGGCACACTTTCTGTGTAGTTTCTTCTGCTCCTTGAACCAGCTCATCATCTCCTTCATGAACTTCAGTGTGACCTTCCCCCCTTCTTCCAGTTTGGGTCCCGAGTAGTCGTCCTCAATCGCTGGGGGCAAACCGACACGACATTGTGAGAGCTCAATTCTTGTTCTGTGAATAGCAAAGCCTATCCTACTTCCATTTTAACTGAAGAGCTACTCAGAAACCTGCAACATCTGCAGATGACATAAAGATAAAAAAAACAAAAAACATCTCCTTCTATAAGCCCTTGGGACTACACAAGGAATTGGACGCTTGTTCAAAACGGCTTCGTCTTAAAATACATTTGAGAGCGACTCAAGCATCACAAGGAGGAAACAGACCATTTGGCTGACCGGATCACACCTGTCAATATATTGTAAACCCTGTTTCGTGCAACAACAAAAAAAAAATAAGAAAGTTAGCTTTAAAAGGGTCAACACCACAGCAAGCCACGACAAGCATCGCATCGCCACTGCCAGCTACAACCTCCGAGTCATTCCTGAGGCTGATGCGACACATGGGTAAAACAACTGAGAGAATTCTAAAATACATCACATGGTAAGGCCATGACGTTGCATATCAAATTCCAGATCTCCTCCCCACACAGGTTACTTACTCATGCTCTCTATGTCCAGCGAATCCACCACCGATCTCTTGAGCTCGTCGCTGGCGATGGCTCGTTCGAAAGCCTTCTGCTTGACGATCTTACTGCACTCCTGGTACTTCAGCTTGGCATCCTTGTCATTGGGTCGCACCTTTACTACCTGGTGTGTGGCACACGAAATGAAGCGGAGGAACAGGGTTGATAGCCCCCTGGGATTGCAATACAAACCAACCAAAAAAAAAAAAAAAAACCTCTGGAAAGCACCTGGAGTTTACAAAATGGAAAATAACCGTGATGGTTGATAAACCACTGGAAAAAAATATATCTATATCCACAAATACACATGCTTAATTGGAAGAGCGTGTTTATTTTGTGAAAAGTAAAACAAACAAAAAAAATCCCCAATTCTTTGAAAAACAGAAAACAAAAATATTTGTTTGAGACGATCATCTTGTTTCTTACTAGTTCTGCAACACTTGTCCTTTGCCTTTCACATTATAAGAATAATGTTAACTTGGCACAGTGGTAAATTGTTTGTGACACTGGCCCAGTATATTTTGCTTCTATAAATAAGCTATTCAGGTCAGGTATGAGAATAAGCTCCCACCCAAAATGAACTACTGGCGACTAGGGATATCACGGTATTACATTTCGATGGTGCGATAACCTTCAAAAAATATACTTCGGCTATCGTCACATTGTATCTTTTTATTATACAGTTATTAAATCCAGTATAAAATCCATTGACCTTATTTCTAAAAAAAGCTACTTAAAGAAACACACCAAGGTCATGTTCAAAATAAAATTTAAAAAATAATTAACTTTAAAACAGCTTGACATAGGTTTTATCCTCCTTTTCTGTGGATAAGTAGTGCATACGATATCCTTACTGACGATTGGTTCCTCTGGTTTTACATCACTATTCAGACTGCTGCATTAGCAAGGGTATTACAGGACAGGAGAAAACTTATAAGGAGCCACACAATTTGAATGCAAACCATAACCAGCAAATATTCAGTACCACTTACAAAAGAAAAGAAAATAACACATTTAAAAGCTCAAAGTAGCTTTTACTGCATATGGTACAGCCAGCCCAGAGGCTTGCCACACTCTCCATCACCCCCTTGACAATAGCTCACCGTTTCGTAATCCTTAAGCGCTGCCCTGAACTTGCCCATCGCCATGTTGGAGGTGGCGCGCCGGTAGTACCCCTTGATGTAGTTCTTGTCGAGCTCCAGAGCGAGAGTGGCGTCTGCCAGGGCATAGCCGTAGCACTCTGTGCGGAGGTAAGCCAGGCTGCGGTTCCCATAGTAGATGGCATTGTCAGGGTTCAGCTCCAGAGCTTCAGAGTAATACTTGATCGCATTCTCGTAATCCTTCTCTGCAACAGCAAAGGGGAGGGAAAAAAAAAACAAGTCTGTCACATAAAACAAGCGTAGGTTACCAAAACAAAATGTCCCATTGCAGAGTGGCAAACACACAGTAAAAGATAAGGCAGATAAAGGGTTAACCACACTGCAAAAGATTCGCGATGTTTGTGGTCAAAAGCATGGGCCACGTTTAAACACAACATCAATTTATTTTGATTTTTCCGTGCACTTACCAAAGGCAGCTTTAGGACAGTCAACTTCTAAATTGAATGTGTAGCTCTGTGAGCAGTATATCAGGAATGGTAATAAGACTCCTACTGCTAAGCAGTTTCACCCAGTCCAGGTTTTGACAGGATCTTGATTAGTCTCAGTGTATTGGTACGGAAACCATTTTTTCATAGTAAAACCAGGAATGGACCAAACTTCTACACACGGGAGTCTTTTTGCCATCCTGGTACATGGTTCTAATTAGGCAAATTATTACTTCAATTAAGGATATAGTTAAGTAATTGAGATACTCGGTTGGAATGAAAACCAGCAGGCACAGGGGGGTCCACAGGGGGGTCCCCAGGACGGAGTTTGAGAAGCCAGGGTTTAACCCATTCACGCATGATGACCTCATAAGGGCGGATTACCAAAATAAATAAATAAATAAATGCATCTCGAAATCTCTCATTTGCTACTACCTGTCAGTTAAACTTTTTAACAGTTATTCTTATTGACGATTATTAATCAGCGAATACCTATCCCCGCTGCCCCTTCGTTTACAATGTACAATCAATCAAGGTCTTCCTCTGATCCGAGTTATTTACTATATATAGATATACAGATTTCTTTTTCAAGTGTACCTTTAAAGTAATCATTCGCCTTCTCCTTCAATGTTTCGGCACTCCTTTCTGCCTCAGCCATCTTCACACTGCCGCAATCCGCCATGCCGGGCAGCTCCGCCGTCGCAAACTCTCAGTCGCTGTCAACACGCTGCCGCAAACCGCTGCTGCCATGGAAACCCTGAGACGCCCCTGCTGCGGAGAACTCGGGTTCGAAAATGACGTCATTCCGGCGCTTCATGAGCCAGCGCAATGTGCTTTAGAGCCGGTCTGTGGCTGTATTACACCGCTGCAAAGTTAAAAAAACATAAGAATATTTTAAAAGTGTGCTGGAATAGTAGGCAAGGTAAATCATGATAATTGAAACAGCTTAACAGAATATCAATTTAGCGCTTTTAATGTTCGCCGGATAAGTCTATATATATATATAGATATATATATATATATATATATATATATCTATATATATATATATATATATATATTTTGTTTTTTAGTTTATTGGTTTCTAGACAACTTTTCAAACCGATAAGATCTGTAAACATTAAAATTAATTTGTATTTTAATAATGGGAAAAGAGATTTTCTCCTCATTCGTGGAGAGCCTATTCCTTACTCGGGAGAGACTCCCTAAAGAACATTTCTTGCAAACCGACGGGTTCCCAGCAATTAAGAAATTCGCCAGGTGTGCCACACGGTTTTTTATAATAATAATATTATAATAATAATTATTAATATATATTATTACGCAGTATGTACCGTAATCTGTATATTTTTCCTTTTTTTGTTACGCATTTCATGCATGGCATATACCGTAATCTGTCTAATTGTAATACAATTATCAGGGCATGATACTGTCTAGGCACTATCTGATGATGAGGCAGCATTGTAATGGCATGATTAATCAGGCATTAACAATTGGATTAAGATACTGTCTATGGCTCTATGGTGTATATTTTGAATATGTGGAATGGAAATATTGTAGAGGTGTTTTGGTATTTTTAACTGCACTGAGGTTCAACGGGCGGTCAGCATGTTAATCAGGCTTCAGAAAGTGAAGGATCCTGAAAAGGTCAAGAAGGAAGGTCTTTTCATTTGGTTTGATGCAGCTTTTATATATTTCCACGCCAGTACAAACCTATTGCATATTTTCACAAGAGCCCCGGCATTTTAACAACTAAACCCCGGCTGACTGTACTACCTTCTATGCAGCAGCAGGTGGCACTGCAGCCACTTGTCGCTGGAAGCCTGTGCTGTGTAATGCATGTGTGCTCGAGGAGAACACGTTTTTATTAAATCTGACAGAAGAGATGGAACTAAGTTCTTTTTAAATTGGCGTGTCAAGAGTCCAGAGGGCTGTGAGGTTGACTGTGAACCAACAAGATTCAAATTCTGCATTGAGGTGACACATATGGTTATGCTCCTCCCCCATAAAGCTTACAGTAGTATGCATATCTACTCAATGTAACCTATACACAGGAGAAGATGACAAACATCAGCATCTATTAATCAATTTGCTGCTTCAATGTGCCATTGCCAAGCATCCTACCCTGCATGCACAAGGGTAAGAAAAATGATAAAATCACATAAAATAAATACATGCATTGTTATTTTGTGTAAAATGGTTCTCTAAAACATTAATCATTAGCTATAGTTGCCACTAGGTCTCTTTGTTGTTGGTGGTTATAGGGGATACCCATGTGGCTTGGTGGTCAGTGGCTGGTGGCCAGTGGCAAACCAAGATACGATAACATGCAGGCTGACCCCTGTACAGTCTGACACTTTATCTGCATGCAGATGATTTTCTGATATGACTTCACTTGTGATTACAGTAGCAGAATCCAGCAGAATCCAGCTCAGTTTGGTCTGGTACTGGCACCAGAAGCCTGGTTACGGTTCCACAGCAGAACCATGGCCTGGGAAGAGATCTTTAAACTCTCGTCAAGCACACGGTTAACTTTGAGGAAATCCACGAACGCAACACATAGAGCTTGTTCATTTATACAAATCCTTACTAAATCAACACAGGTATGTGAAGTGACACTTGCACTTGTAATCGTAATAAGAACAGGCATTGATGAATCCTGCTCTCTGTCTGTGGAATGATATTTAGCTTGAAGACTTGTTTTTAACTTGTTAGCTCAGAAACTCTCACACTCTGATGTCCAGAACCTTAAAGACTGCAGGTGGATTTTATTTCACAGCCTTGCATGTGATTGTAATATTATTTCAGTTGTAATAAAAAGCACAGATGTGAGCCTCACACATTTGTGGAGTTTCTATCTTTGCTACAACAGCCACAAATCTCTTCAAATTCCAATTAATCTGCTGGAGAGTAAAATAAAAACAGATGCAAAACCGAAGGCATGTCTCAAAGTCTCATTGCGCTTGCTGTGAAGTCACCCAGGTAGACGTGCTTTACATTAAAAATGCACCAGGCTCGCTTTAAATAAATCCAATGAAATATTTATTCCTATTCATTTCAGAAGAGCAATTCATTCAGGGTAATTTCAAGCCCAGCTTCGCTAAAGTTTCCCCCGGTGGAGTTACAAATGGCTGGTTGCTTTTTCATCTTGACCCAGCTGTGCATAGAAAATAGAAATGCAGCCCCTCTATGAAAATTTAAAAGCTTAATATAAAGAGACCAATAATAGATGAGACAGCTGAAAGGCTTTTAAATATGTTCAATAAATCAGTTTAAAGGATGTCCTGCATGAGCTCAAATTGTGTATAGAAATATACTGTACAGCTGCGGGCATAACGTTTAGCATCACCTAGAATTTTTGGATTGAGACATAATTAAAACAAAAAAAATTAAAAAATAAACAACAACTATATGGACATAATTTCGATCTTTAACATCATGTAATGAAAAGCCATGATATTAGTTCAGCATTTCATGTTACATTACAAAATGTCACATTTTTCATAAACTTTTCCAAACGACATGAAAGCGGTATGTAATTCAAATTAATGTGACATTATTCGGCAGGTTTCTTTCGACTTAATGAAGAAAAATTAGTTAATTCTATAGGGTGATGCAAAACTTTCGGTCAGAGCTGTAGATATATAGAGAAGTGTTTGAATGTCGAGGAACAACAAGATTAAGGTGGGAATTGTAGTGCTTAATTTTTCCTCATCCAGACCCTTTACTGACTAAATATCTTGGTATCCCTGAATAGATAATATGCTAACTATTTGAATCAGCAAGACATCTCACGAGTAGAATGGTACCCAAAAATGTTCTCCTTTTTCTAAGAAAGCAGTACAGCTGGGGATGAGGAATTTGTTGCTGGAGATTGAACAGCCAAGCACGATTTGCCATACCCCGAGAAGCAGAAAACATGACAATGTGAAACTGCAGCCTGACTCTCATACAAGAACAGATGGTGTGAGAGTGATTCCTCCCAGCCCAGCTAATGAGTAGAAACGGCTGCTGTTCTAGTCGTTTGGCATTAATACGCTTTTCATCTCTCTCTCTCTCTCTCTCTCTCTCTCTCTCTCTCTCTCATCAGGTAAGATGTATGGCACCAATCTACTGCTATTCTTGTGCACAGTTAGTAGACTAGATATCATGCAGGCATGGCAAACTAAATGCGTGTGCCTTTTCAAGGGACACTACATTTGCTTGCAATATTGTAAACTATGGTTTTAGCTAAAGGCTGTTTAAATAACACCTAATCTGTGAAACAAGCTTTAATTTGCTTTACCAGTTTGAAGTCCATCCTATTTTTTTTTATTGTAATCTTTTTTTTTTTTTTGCTTTCTGACATAATCATTTAACACAGCATGTCTTTGCAATTCGAGTTCAGTTGCTTTAAATTAGACCAGGTGTTTTTTCCACTGTTCGCTAGCTCCTGCTCATTGAATTGCTATTGCTACTATCAGAGTGACTTCCTAACTGCAGTGCTGGAATACACAGGTTTCGTGATACTGCACTTCAGAACCTGAAAAGAATTACAATGACGATGAGCTAAGGTGGGCAAGGCTGTTAAACTGTTTACAGCAAGTTGTCTACTTGTAATCTGATTACCTTTTTGAGTAACTCATTACAGCAAGGTATTACTTAAAAAGAAAAAGTTGGCAGAAACACCTGTGTTTTATTTATTATTATTATTGACAACAGTAATATAAAAGTAATCAGTAATTACTTCTATATGAAAGTAATCAGCAATTGGTAATATGGCACATCTCTTGACTCACCTTCCAGCACCTAATGGAGTAATCTAATGGAGGCTATAAGGCTGTGGTACATTTCAATTTAACATTACAATAACCGTTTACTCAATGTGAGATTATAAGGAAGGTTTCTAGATTTCTCCAAGGAATCTTTCCTATCTCTTGTCTGTAATAGTCTCACCATTGTATTGTGCTTGTGTTATTTTCTAATCTCCTCATTTATCAGAGCTTGGAAATGAGTCAGCCAGTACATGTTGCAATACTTTTGAATCAAACTGAATTTGTGCATGGATAGGGTTGTAATTGCTGCAGCAAAAGACTGGATATTTTGAGCATAAACACAACAGCAATCACTGCAAACCATTTTCACAGACGCCTGTAGATCTCCTTTTATTCCCCGGGGTTTTGTTCGATCTCACAGCCAGTCTGCTTTTCCGGTCTCTTTTCAAAAAGGTTAAAGATAATATTAGATAATGTAAAGAAAACAATATTCATAGGCCTGGATTTGTGCCCCCTGTTGGAAAGATGTGATAATGTAATTTCTGTCTCAGCCCAGTTTCCAATCAGCTGATGCACAGGGGTAAAGTCAGCTGAAGGCGACAGCAGAGGATTCAATCCATCTCATTTGCAGCTCCAGTAATTATGTTTTGTTAAAGGCGGGGGTGGAGTACACATCCCAGATGGCATTCCCTGTGTTCGGTAGGAGGTTACATTCAAAAAAGCAATACATTAATACAGCAGATTATTTTAATTCACTATACTGCAAACAGGCTCTCCAGACACTCAGGCTGTGAAAGAAAAATGTATTTAGTCTCCCCCCCCCTCCTTACTCCTCCCCTTGCGGGGGCTATTATTATCAGCGGAAAAACTGACGTTAAACCACAGTAAAACAGACTGGCATCTGACATGCTTGGTGTGCTTTTTCCTTTCCTGTTCCAGCTCTTTTGATCCCAGCGTTCACCTTCACTGAGTAGTCTTCTAGATTCTGAGCCTCTTGCTGTGCTGCCAAGTCAGTTAACACACACACACACACACACACACGCCGCACAGACACACACACACACACACACACACACACTGACACACACACACACACGCACGCACGCACACACGCACGCACACACACGCACGCACGCACGCACACACACACACACACACACACAGAAACCCCTGCCATAACACTATCAATAATGAGGAACAGATTACTACTTTTTGTAACCCCAAATACAAAGAGAGACCCAAGTAGACCACTCTCAATATAATAACAATACAAAATCCAGAAATAATAGATACATATACAAACACATGCTGTACACACACATACAAACATATATGATTATGTTAAAAGAAAGCTAAAAAAAAAAAAAAAATGAATAGCCAAAAACAGTACATTTTCTAGAATAGGCCTCGCAGATTGCAGACTTGAACGTTTTTAAACTGTTGTTCCTGGCATCTCCGAAGTGTCTTCAGGGTCCCATGACTGGCAGAAAAACCTACTGGTCGCTAGGGGTTTGATGATGACGGGAAACAAGGTTAAGGTTTGTTCTGGCTTTTTATTGGCGTGGCAGTGAGAAGTTTAAAACTAACTCCTTTCAACCTACTTTTCTCTGGTTTCTGCGCTGCAAACTTGTGAAATCGGTACAAGTCAAAGAGTTATGGCTGTACTTTCATTGCTGGAATCTTATTCCTCTCACTCACTGATTATCTGTCTGTAATGTAGCCCTCCTGGGTATGTATAAAACTGATTGTCATCTGTCTGCTATATATCACCTGGACAGAAGAAATAAAGATACAGAAAAATATAAAGCCAACCAATCCATTTCCTGTTAGACTCTGCAGCACAGGGTAAATTCACTCCTGCAAGATGGCTTTTTTTTTTTCTCATACCAAAAGCAATCCTCAATCATTGTGCATCCTGCTTTAATTCATAGCGAATCTTAACTCCCAGCAACTCTCCGGGAATAGCTTTGATAATTAAAAAAAAAAAAAAAAAAAAGCTATAACCTTTGTATCAAGATTGTAAAAGTAAGCAATAGAACTATAATTGAAGGTTACTACCATTTGGCAAAGGCCCTCATCAAGACAAACAAGGTTTACCCCTACAGACAGTGCCATCTGCCAGCAAGGGCACTGGAGCTAGGGGTGCTGGGGGTGTGGCAGCACCCCCTGGCTTTGCATGGCTTCCATCATATAAAGGGGTTACGGTTTTGCTCAATGGCTTTCAGCACCCCCACTTTAAAAATGGTTCCAGTGCCATTGACAGCCATTACCCTTTAAACCAGAGTTTTATAGTAATGAAAGGTGTAGTTCTAACCACATGTTTTTATTAAAATACTGAAGGGATTCAGAAAAGAAATAAGAACTCGGAACTGAGTGAAAAGGTGAATGGTGAAGTACTATGCTCCCTGTGTACCACTGAATGTGTTCAAAATTAATTTTCTTACCTCAGTTGACTTTATTATGTCTTGCATTCCATTCAATTGTGATCGAATTCCTGGTTATACCAATATTTCCAGTGCAGTGCTTGGATTATAAGATCAGCTAAACCATTGGGGGGTGTTTGAATACATGGCTGGAAGTTCCAGGGAAAATAAAAACACTTATCTGTTTAATTCAATCAACTGCTTATTGCAATTCTAAATTGTATTCCCTTTGCTGTTCAGCTAATACAATATTGACCGCTTGATTGAATAAGCCTCAAAATGAAGGGGGAACCTACATGATCACATCAAGATCACTTATATGCATATCTGAAAGCAAGTATGTTAAGAGGTAAGAAAATGGATTTAAAACCTTGGCTAGGTTTTATACAGCACATTTCACCTCTGTGTTTTACTACATTCCTCAATTCTTTTCAACAGTGAGGTACAGGTTTTTCTATAGTTCACAGTACATGTCAGGAATGCTGTTTACAGCCCACTCACCACAAAACTGTGGGCCATCCACACATATTGACACATAATGTGTGTACTGTAAAGTTACCTCAAGTGGATTCGGTGCTGTAAAATGATATTGTAAGGATACCAGTTCTGTTGCTTTAACCAGTGTTAGAAAAAGATCAATAACTAGATATTCAGAAGTCCTTTGCTGGTATAATTTGTTTGCACTTGCACTGTGATGGCACAGGGTCAGTGAATTGTGTACTCAATGCTGAGATGAGATCTGCTAGAGTTACAGGGCAGAACATTACCCTAGGTCAGGGCTATCCAGCCCTGGTCCTGGAGAGCCCCAGTCCAGCAGGTTTTCTAGGTGTCTTTACATCATCAGTGGATAAAAATCTGGAACACATGTTCATCTTGACTAATTAAGCCAGTAATTGGTTCAGTTAAGTAACTGAGACCTCGGTTGTAACAAAAACCAAAAGACCCAGTCTCCAGGACCAGGGTTGAAGACCCCTGCCCTAGGTATATAGCACATTGCCCTAGGTATATAGTGCAATGCCCTAGGTATATAGTACAATGCCCTAGGTATATAGTACAATGCCCTAGGTATATAGTACAATGCCCTAGGTATATAGTACAATGCCCTAGGTATATAGTACAATGCCCTAGGTATATAGTACAATGCCCTAGGTATATAGTAGATTACCCTAGGTATATAGCACATTGCCTTAGGTATAGAGTAGATTACCCTAGGTATATAGTGCAATGCCCTAGGTATATAGCACATATAATAAAGGGAATTTAGATATAGCACATAAAATAAAGGGAATTTTAAACAGATGAATTAAAAAATAATAATAATAAATTAATTGAATGTTCAAGAAGAAAAAAAAAGCAAAATAAACAATGTAAACGTGGATAGTTAAAAAAAGCATAAAATTAAACGGCAATTTATAAATGAATCGCAAAAAATACTTTCAAAATTAATCGACATTATATATAAGTATATATATATATATATATATATATATATATATATATATATTTTAAGTTTGAAGTCATCCTATTTGTAGGGATAGGGTAAATAATGATGAAAGGTGCATTACAATTCCTGTGCACTGTGCGTTCCCATTATTGGTTAACTTTACATTGCTATCATTCTTGTATCAAAGCTGGTTGATACAAGCTGGCTATTCTTTCTTGTCCCTTGTGATTAAAACTGACTTGCTGTACAGTTCTTAGAATAAAAGTAATCACAACTATTTTTCAAGTGCTTGGATGCTGAACCCACCTGCTTTCTTGGAACTGAATTGATCGCACTTGATTTCTTTTGTCTTGTAGAGCATTTGCCATAACTCAGTTTTAATAAGTAGCAGATGCAAATTATTAGGCTCTCTCGCTGAACACACAGTGCGGTACATTAATTCCTGTAAGCTTTTCTTGCAATCACGGGAGTGGAGGTTCGCATCCTGGCTGTGCAAAGTTGCCAGGGATTCTGGGATCATTGTTAGCTACATTTACTTTCAAGTTTTGGTAATCGGACTCAGTGTTATGTAAATGAAAAATGAACAACGTTAGCATGCTTGAGACTAAACGTGCCATTTGAAAAACAGATTGCAGTAGTAAGGCAAACACATTCTCCTCTCGCTGTCTTACAAGTGCAGGTGTTGCCCTCCAGGAAAATAGGCTCTGTACCAAAACTGGGGAGCAAAGCTGGAATGAGCATCTGGCCCTGTCCTCTCTGTTTGGGGGTCTATATCAAGCCACCCTCGCCATCATTAACTTGACAGTTGTAGGTATGTTCAGTTGGTGTGACAGGTGGCCTTGGCAGTAAGCTAGAAATGTGCTAAGCACTTGGAACGAGACCAGCATGCAAAGTCTACCCAACAAGTTTCTCTCCAGTAGCCTATATCTCCTGTGTAAATACAGCAGAGATCCAGCTGGCATGTAAGCATTCTGCTGCTCTCTCTAATTGTTCTGCAAACTGTGTGAAGTATACAAATATTACTACTAACTAAAAATAAAAAAAAGATGGATAAGCTAAACAACTAAACCCCTTTTAGTACTTGAAGATACAGTACAGCGCCCTGTAATTTTCTTTTTATTGTAATAAAATACATGCTGTAGATATACACATTTTTCAGTAAGTGTTACTGTCAACAGACAAATTCCCATAGTTGGAGGAAATAAAATGCTTAATCAGCTTAATTGCTGGCAGGGGTTATTAACTCAAATAAACGAAAGTACAATCAAGTCTGATTATTATGCAAGCTGTGGTCCCCAAATCCAAAGGTGATGTCACGTCGCATTATGACCTCAGGTTGATGTCTCGCCCACACATTAAACCTTAAAAGCACAGGTCAAGCAAGGGATAGTAAGCCGATGTGATGTTTGCTTCATGACTCCGGGGTGATGTCTCTATGACACATCAGGGATTTGCAGCTGCCAGCTGGATTAATTGAAGTCGCTGCCTTTACATATCTCCAAAGATAAATCATTCAATGTACGGCTTCAATATACTATACGCTGCCTGTCTTTATTACGATCTGTCTACTTGATTGAACTTGGCATCGCCCTGGCGTGTAAAATATTCTCCTTGCACACCCCTGGGTCTCTTGATTACTCTGAAAGGCTGAATGAATGCTGTAGCTTACTTAAGAATCACTGCTGATTCAGTCCAGCCAACAATGCTACACTGATAGCGATGGTCACTTTCAAGAAGATAATGCAATAATCTACCCTGCAGGCTTCACAGAGAATTCCAGCATCTTCCATGGACACTGCAAACCCCCGGATCTCAACCGAGTTGAGCTTGTTCGGGTTAACCTTGAACAATGTATTCCTCACCATGATCCTCTGCCTTCCAATTGCTTGATCTGTGTGTGTGTGCTGCTGACTGGGGTTTGAACACACTTTTGTCGTGCTGCTTGTACTCTGTGATTGTTTTCAAGGACTCCCTTTGTAAACGAGGTCTTGGTCTCCATGGGTAAATCTCCTGGATAAATACATAAATAAATATGTAAATACAATTTATGTTCGGTAGGGTAGCTGTTGTGCAGTGAGGCAAACCAAGAGAACAAGCCTCTTTAAGTTGATAAAACATTAAGCAGTGGCTTCTAAGAAAGTTGTGAATTGGTTGTTATATGTTACAAGCAGATATGTCTCAGCACATTTTGTAAACCCCTTTACCCACATGAAACCAATTCCAGGACACACTTTAAGATCCTAGATACATTTTGCATCGCGTTTCTGAGTGTATGAGACTAGGTGGACTGAAGTCTCTTGAGATAAGGCATGGCACAGCTTCCTGCTTCCAGGTAACACTGAAATGATGTCCTGATCTAAATGCTCCCTGAAGCATAAATGATGCATCACTGCCAGCGCTTGACTGGCAAAGTGTTTGTATAATAAAAGCAGAGAATTCAGAACAGTTTAACCTCTACTTCCCTGGCACTTTGCCCAGCATATTCTAGCATTTTTGTGTAGCCGAGATTGCATTAGAATTTGGGTTTGTGATTTTTAGTCAGCATCCCAGATTTCAAATATATATAGACCAGAGAGTGTTGGACTCTTCCTTTAATGAACTGGGCTCTGTCAGAACCTGCCTTGTTTTGCACATTAGCTCAACAGCTCCAGTGTTATCATGTCTGATTAGAATTACGTTTCCCTTTTATTACCCATGGTAAGCTTGGTAAGCTTGTAAGCTTGGTTGAGCACTAATGTTTCAGCGGCCATCCTCTCTGGATGAACGACAGCTTCTTCAATACTGCTGTTCATTTAATTTGCATGGTGCATCATCACGCTTCCAAATGCAAATTGTATCTGCCACAACGCAGGCTCTGTAAAAACCATGTGGGATAAGGCTAAGACAATGACTGCAGAGTCCGTATATAATGACTTACACACTGGCACCACCATTTCTGCCTTTGAGCAATTCCTACTTGAAAACGGAACCCCTGACACGAGTTGCATATTCCAGTTGTGATCTCGCACTCCTTGAGTGTGTTGATAAGGAGCGGCTGTCAGCACAGGTCCTTGTAAACGAGTGCTCTGGAAGTCCATGTATAATTCAGTGCCTTAGCACACTTTTACTGTACACAAAATAAACAAACAACAAAAACAAACCTAGTTCTTCTTTTGGGTCCTACCTACACAACTTATAACAATACCTTATCTACATGGGGGCAAGCTAAAATTGCTTACCCCAAGAAACACACTTTAAATGAGATCCAGCCTTAGTTGTTCTCCACAGACCCAGCAGCTTTTTCTCACTGCCACTCTCTCTCCTTGTCTGTCCTTCACAGCCCATTTTAACAGATTGTTTTAATCCTCTCCAGCAGATTCAATCACTCAACTAGTTTAGTATCTGAGCTCATCTAACTGGTTCCTCCACATGAGTGATTCTGCCCACACTTTATGTCTTTGCCTGCCCTTACCAAAGAAGAAATGTACAGCAATGGCTAAAACTTTTTGCATCACCTAGAATTTTGAGACTGAGACATAATTTGAAACAAAAAAACGATATGAACATAATTTTGGTCTTTTATTTAACATCATGCAATTACAGAAACTGCAAAATGATATCGCAAAAGTCTACCGGAAGCAACAACAGTTGATAGATTTCGAAACGCCACATTCTTCAATTTTTTTTTTTTGGTCAGTTTTTCCGTTAAGTATATGGAAAACTAGAACGTGGTAAGTAATTCAATATTTTAACGTGACATTATTCAACAAGTTTCATTCGACTTTATGAAGCAAAATTAGTTAATATTATAGGGGGATGCAAAACCTTTGGCCAGAGCTGTATATTCCCAGGATCCTAATTCCTCTGCATTCTCATAAGAATAATGCACTACATCACACAGTATATGAAAGCTGCATTTCCATTTCGCATGTCAGTTTTAGTTTCAACAGGCAAGACAGCAGAGAACTGACACCAGGTGCATGGTTGGCAGGTGTTTCTGTATTTAAAAAAAACTGCCTCACTTAATCCCATTCCTAATTGAAGCTATATAAAATAAAGATCAAGTGATACCTTTCACACCATTTTCATCACGTCTACCGTCATTGACAGTGTTATGGCGAGTATATCACTCAGACTTCAATATAGTTGGTTCCTGTACTGCAAAGTGAATCCTACAATATAAGGCACTGGTGATGGCCAGCCCGGTCTGGGGCTGCTGGATTTTAGTGTCAGTAGTTTGTGAGAAGCCGGTGACAGGGCAGACAGAGAAATCAATGATCTGCTTTGCCACCCGCTGCTTGTTCTGGATAACAAGGCCCAGGCTACACAGCTGACCTGGTGGCTGTCTGTGACTGACTGACCTTAGCGGGACTAGCTAAATGGAAATTGCATTGCAAAGGAGGTCTGAGCAGGTTTCTAACATAGAAAACGTCTGCAAAGGCAACAAAGCACGGCATTTAATTATTTGAAAAGCATTGTGTACATGTGGTGTAGGAATCAATAAAGATAGGCCATTAAAGGTAGTATTGTGGAAGGTTACTGAGATAGCAGTAAAAAAAAAAAAAAAAAACAGGCGCATGCCAGAATTTAAACTAGATGGGTTTGTTAACATTGCTGATTTAATGTGTGTAGGAATAGAAACGCAAAGCTACGTCAATATACGGCCTAACTATGATTACTACTGTTACCCAGACTAACACCTGGAATAATAATAATAATAATAATAATAATAATAATGATAATAATAATACAGTGAAAACTGCTTAATAGATTCACTGGTTAATTCAATCAAATGCATATTAATGTTCAATCAGTACAAAACACACTGGTTTATTACATGTATTCTATTTAGAGGTATTAATTGTGTGGGGTTTGTGACTATATTGTGAATACTCACATTCATTTTGAAAAAAAGGGTTAAAAACTGTTGGGAAATTAATAAAGAGTTGCAAAGTGACATCAAGCAAAGCGTGAACTGAAAAAAAAACGCAACGCGTTGACATTTGAGAATGTCATAGTAAGCACATTGCCGGTGCGTGTACTGTATTTTTATCTAGAATTGATGCATCCCTTAAAGAAAGTATGGTGATATCATTCATGCCTTGCATGATTGTTAGGGAGTTTAATTATCTTTTTTTTTTTCTTATGATATTTGCAATCATTCTGATTCTCATTTACTATGCTGGCTCCCACCCTCCTATTACCCTATTTAATCCAACATACCCAAACATAGAGATAGCAACTTGATATCAGTACTATTTACAGCTTCATTACCTTGTAAAGTGCACGCGGACATCAATTCAATTTTAAGATCAGAATTATAATAATTGGTTACTTAATTGCAGTGGGAAACAATTAGTCGCGGGGTCTCGCTTAAGAGGCAAAACACTTGAGAGATGAGGCGAATGCCACCTCCAATTATATTGACCTAAAGTGGCACCACTCCACGCAAAGTGCAGTCACATGTGATAATAATATTCCCCAATTGTGTTAGTTAGAGCAGAAAGCATAGCAGTTGCAACTGGATTCATTTTTAAAAGTGCCATTATAATTGAGCACCCTAGACCAAGAACAGCCGACTGCTCACATGCTGAAAGTGTACAAATACCTCAGTCTATTTATTTATTTATTTATTTATAGTTCCCAATTATTTCACCCCCAATTTTCTCCCCAATTTAGAATGTCCAATTATTTGTTTTCCCCCCTTTAATGCAGCAATTCCCCAGCTGCTCAGGAGAGCCGATGGTTCAGTGGGGGCATCCTCCAATCCGATGGTCAAGCCAGAATCCTCTTTTTACACCCAGGATCTTAAAAGTGGATGCCAGGGAGCTACCAGCCTCTAGAGGACGAAGGCCAGCCCTGCAGGTGTCCTCTCTGAGCTCACTGGGCGCCTGCCCTGGAGGGTTCGTTGTATGGCGATGAGGAGAAACAGTCCCTGTTGGTTTTGTCAAAGCCAACGTGACACTCCCTCCGGAATCCCCAACGAAGGGCAGTGACTACGCACAGCCAGGAAGCGAACCTGCATTCTCCTGACTGTACGACTCACCCTGTGCACCACGCGGGCTGTGAGCCACTCGGGGGACCCAGGTCTGAGGTTATGGCCCTGGCATCATTGTACTTTGTAAAGGCAATGGTATAATTTTGATTGAACCCAGGCCACGTCATGGTGTCTGTCTTTACATGATTTGAAAGTTAGAGGGCATCATCTGACTAGAAACAGGTACCAATAACTGAGCTTATTACTGGAATACAGCATTTCACTTGCAATAGTTAAAAAAAAAAAGTTTCTAACAATATAATAAAAAAATTTAAAAAGCCAGGGTTTGTTCCTAAAATATCCATCGTTATGCCAGGCCAGTCAAACCGTGGATGAAGAGAAGACACACCGTGTTGTAAAATTCTTCTCAGCGCATTGCTTAATGTTATGCATCCTGCATAATCAGCTGAAAAACAGGAGTGCATTGTTTTATACTCTATAATCCAATGTTACACATTGGTGACAGCTGCTGTAATTTTCATTTTGCAAAACTAGAACCAAACAACTGAGATTCAAGGTTATTTATTTCTTATTTTGTAAACACTCTGCCAGATCACCTCTGTTGAGTTTATCACATTGTAATACACAATGTGTCACCTGTTATCTCAATACAGCATGCTGCCTCCCATATCTTTCACTTTCACATCAACCAGCTTGTAAAATGTTACTGTAACTGGTATAACCCTCCCATTACAATCTTTTTATTATTATTATTTATTATTATTATTATTCTGTTTTTATTATTGTTGTTTCTTTCAAGACTCTTGCCTGAAGGTGCGTAAAAACCTGTTTAAACTTTTGTTGCAGCGACAATTTGGCAGTGCGAGCATTAACTAACGCCCAGAACATGTTTTATGTTGAACGGAGAAAGGCAGTATAAAGGGAGAGAGAATATGCCATCTGGTCATCTTTAAGTTTGAAGCAGAATTGATCATCCCTGCTGATTTCTCTAAGGCTGTGTTGCCCCTGAGCACTGGAGATCAAATAGGAGCAAGTAGGGATGAAACTCAATAACAAAACAGTTGGACCGACATATGGTGTTGAGTAAGTAGAGGGGGCCGGTGTACCATCACTTCTTGCTACCTTCCTTCACTACACATGAAACATTCAGCGTGATACCACTAGGGGCAGTCACATGCACTACAAAGCTTACGAGCGAGAGGAGGCCATTTGGCCCATTGGTGCTCGTTCGGTTTCTGATAGCTGGTTGGGCCAGGTGAAGCACCCCAATGGATCTGTATCAACAGCATGGTTAGATTTTACCCTTGTCACTACTTCATTTTTGATCCTGGTTTCGATGTAGTGTTGGCTTTGCACATCAGCTTAGTTTCAAATTCAGTGATGTTCAACAGAGCCTCACACACTTTTTACTCTGTAATGATCAGCACACACAGTACATGCAATTACTCTCTGCTCATTCTATGCCCCAGGACTCAATAGATAGCAATAACTGGCCACTGCCAACTATGACATCACAAAAAAAGTAAAAGTCCTATAACATTTATAGCCTGTTTCATTCCATTTTAAAAGAGGTGAAGTTTATCAGCTGCTTGATATTGTACCTCTTACTCATAAACTGCACCTTTGAAGGAGATGTTGTAGTGGAATTTAAAGAGTTAATGAAGTTATAAATAGTTATAGAGTTATAAAGTAAAACAACATCAGTCATATACTGAAAGAAGACCCTCACATTTTCTGTTTCTAGAACGGAAGCACCTGCCAAGTGAGCACCTAAGAGCGTCATTCTCTCCATGGCTAAAAAAAGACTTATAGCAGGGAGATGCAGCTTACGTACATCCCAGTACACACAGCATGTATAAAAAAACATTAATTTCTTTCTAGTCTTTATATGGGAGTCTTTATAGAAGGAAACTTATGACTGCTGAGGAATAAACTGATAAATAAAGCCTTGGGGGAGTGGAATGAATTAGAATCATTTTCCAGTGAACGGTTTAATAACATGGCAGTTAATCCACCCCCTGCATCTCTTTGTGGACAAATCACTTCTCTACAGAAAGACAGCAACAAACAGAAGCAGTGACTCTGATATATAGCTTGTTTTTAGCTCACTACAGCTAACATGATTATTGTTTTTAATGTTGCAGTGCAATATAAAAATCAAGACTAAACACATTATCAATAACATCACGATAATCGATCGTGGTCCCAAATTCATTGTGCTGTTCCAGAGCACTGCAGATTACCACCCCCAATCTCTTTGGATTTAGAGGTGGGGAATCACTGAGGAATGACAGTGTCTCCTTATCAGTGAAACAACTTGATCTCAAATGATGCTGGCAGCTCACTCCCTGCAGCGCTCTTAAGTTTTCTATAATCCCCCTGGACTCTGGATTCGAGACGCCCAAATGGGATCAGTCGTTGTACGACTGATTGTGCGAAAGGGCAAGAGTCACACATTAGGGCTTATGCAAATTCATATTTGAGCTGAACATGCATTGCCTTAATTAAAATAACGACAGCACCAAAATGACACTGAGATATATTATCAAGCAGATACTTCTGTGGAACCTCGGGCTTGGTAATGAACAGCCTATGCTATAGCTGCTGCTATTCTGGTAGAGAAAAAAAAAAATGTACTGAGGAGGCAAGATATGTAAGTGGAGGGGCAGGGGGGTGGGGAGAGGAGGACTACAAATCTTTGAGACTTAATTGGATTTGTTCACCAGCCCTAAATTAATAAGGCTTTATTTAGCTGTGTAAATGAATGCTTTAAACACATCAACACTGTTTCATTGCTTGAGTAGTCACTTACGCCCCTTGAATACAGTATCAGGGGCTTACCGGATTCAACAGTTTCTTATAGAAATTTCCTGATTTCCTTTTTTCAAATTAATAACAGGGGTTCTACCGGATCTTATAATTAAGCAAGAGGGATTGCATTTTTCAATGTCCTGACCGTGATTTGCAGTAGCTTCCATATATGCTTCAAACCTGCTTATGGGTTTTGTGCCTTACTGTTGGTGTTGGAAGCTGCATACTGACCTACACTCTCATACAGTTCAACTGTTTAATTCTCACCTGTCAGACAAAAAGGTACCGGATCTGGGATCCTGTGTGATCCAGCACAGATGAATCCCTGATTAATGCATCCAAGTAATTACAATTAGAACCACTAAGAATAAGAACAAAGAGTAAACAGTAAGATAATCACAGAAATATGTAGTTATAATGTATTAAAGATTGTTTTTGAAGTTGTGGATGGTTTTCGAATACTTGTTCAGTACATAGCAGGCTGTGCGGTCCAGTGGTTAAAGAAACAGGCTTGTACCCAGGAGGTGCTCCATCTTTGTTGCGAGTGACTCTGCAGCTGATGCATAGCTCACACACCCTAGTCTCATATCTTGTAAAGTGCTTTGTGATGGTGGTCCACTATGAAAGGCGCTATATAAAAATAAAGATTATTATTACAATACACATCAGACGGTTGCTTATTGAACAAAAAGGAAGCATTCCTGACAAAGCCCTAAAAAAAGCCACACGGTTCTCTTTAAAATGGGACAGGAACTTTTCTTAGAGAAAACATTGTCAGATGGCTAGGGAATTAATATGGGCACAGCAAGCTTATTACAACAGCTCTGTCTTTCCCAGAAGCAATAATTTATAATATCTATGCTTCCTCAGCACTGTCAGAAGTAATGCATAATTTCTTCTCCTCCCTCGCTGCTGCTTATGGAGTGAGATCTGGTCTTCCTCCTTTCAGCTAAGTTACGCTGACCTGGTATTTCACCCTACACAGCAAACTCAAGGCCGATTGTGAGGAAATGAGGTGAAAGTAATGCTGAGCCCATTGGAGAAGCACTGAAGCCTGTGCAACACTAATATGTTTCCCCACCTCACTTCCTCACAGTTTCAGAGACATAATGTTGGGGAGAATAGGTATGGCAAATGATTCGGACACAACAGAGGATCATGCGAAACACACATGAAGTTAATATGGTCAGAAATTAAATACTGGGTAAATATTGTTGATGTGTGGGCTTTAGTCTGAGAGCAACTGTCTGTTAAATATCACGACAAGTCAAAGAGCTAAACTGAGCCAAAGGCAAGAACTCAATGAAATAATCACTGGCCAATGAATTCTCTGCCCTCAGTGCCCGCAACCAGGCAGAGTAATGAACCACTAAATTGCCATTCCCCTGCAGTAAATTGTCCTGCCTCAGTCCTAGGGTGGTATCTGACTGATCATGAAGCCAGATGATTATCTTTCTATAGAAAACCCAAGGGAAGTTGTAATCCACAGAGAGGAAGGAGAGGGTTTGACTCACTTTAATCCTGTACCGACATGCTCCTCTGCCTCATCGGGTCACTGTTCCGGTCCGCTAATTCCAGCTGCGCTCCCTCCTGTCCCTCCGTTAGAATGGAAGCCCCTTTTTCCTCCTCCAACATCTAATGAGGAAAAACCCATTAACATCAATGCAAAATTAAATAACTCTCATCGAAGACTGTTTCGTATATTAAATGTGAAACTTATTGTATGACAGTGTCTCACACCTTTAGAGTGGTTGTTTCCTTGTGAAACCCCTAGTAGTAATTTAAAAAAAACAATGGACAAGTATTGCACAGTGGTCCTTATGCAGCAATACGATGCCAGGTTACTGCGTTTGATCACCAGTGTGTATTCATTATTCATATCATCGCGATACCATTGTTATGTCAAAATATAATAGTGTTCAAATTTATTAGAACACCCAATTGCTTCTGTAATTTTTTGGGGCATATGAAATCAAACCGCTGTGACTGAAAATCTTGGAAAACTGTCAAAATAGGCAAATTAGTGCTTGTCTCATTTAATTGATGACTTTAATAGGCCATACATGCAATTCATTTAAAATAGTAAGAAAAAACAATCAATGAGGAGAAGAAGTCCCTGCCGGTTTCCCATCCCCACCCCTGAGACCATCCGAGCCAATTTGTCCCCGGCAAAGTTCGGCCTCATTGCACAGCCTGGACGTGAACCAGTGCCTTCCAAGCTGTATGACTTATCCTCTGCCCCCTGAGGGGATGCTTTAACTGGATGAGTCACTCAGGGACCCCACACTCTGAGGTTCTGACAAACCTTGAGGTGTTCTAATAAATTTGCACACGACTACAACCACTCATGTACCATTTGACCATTTAAGCAGCCCTTTAGTAGAGAGCCATATCTTTTCACCTCAGCTGTACTGCCATCAAAAGGTCATTTTGTAATGGGTTTACACAGAAATATAACTCAATGTTTTATGCTGTGTGACCTGACCTCTGTACAATGCCCTGAGTGTACTGAAAGCGCAGGTGCTACCAGCTGGCAGTGTTGCACTGTTGAGCAAGGGGCGGTGTTGCAGAAGCCGATGTTTTCTGACAGCTTTCTTAGTCCCTCAGATGGGCACAGCTACACCCAAGGGCAAAGATCCATCCAAACTAACAAGCCAGCGTTATGTGTAAGAACTACAGCTCATCTAGAAGAATCCCTAAAACCACAGCTTCTGGACTCAACTTTTCACAGGCTTCCTGTACAAGTCCATCCCAGACTATGATTGGACAACCAGTTTCTTGTCCGATTGGTTTAGGACATGTTCTCCTGCTATACCCTGGGTCCACCCAGCAATGCTGCACATACATACAATAAAACACTCAATACACATGATAACGCAATTACTTCCATGTAATTTGATTAGGCAATGCAAGAAAAAAGGTCATTATGGTAAGAGCTTCATCATTGACAGTCTGTGTGCCTGGTATGCATATTCCGGTAATGTCACCCCTTATGTAATAAACAGCATTAGTCGAAGAGCTTTTTTCTGTTCTTATTGCTTTCACAGTGATCAGGGAAGCGAGCACAGAGGTACATCGGCAGCCCTTTGGGCAAAGTATTCACATCACTAACCATCTGCGCACTTTGGAAATGAAGTGCAAACGAGAACACCATGTGCCAGTGCTTGAAATAGAGATAAGGTGTCCTCGACTACCAGGAGGAATATCCTGAAAACACCTGGAACCCAGCTTGACTTTCAAAGACACTTCAAATGATTCATAGCAGTGATGAGATCTCAGTTTTATCTATCCTTTTTGGAGTGAGTTTTTTTGCGAATTCCTAATGAATTCCTGCAGAATTCAATATTTTCACATGGATTGAATTACCTGTATTCATTCCATGTTCCTTTGTAACACATGATGTTGATTGCATGTATTAGGCATGAATTCATACATGAATAAACACTTCTCATTATCCGTTAATTGATACATTGTGCATGTTTTACTGTTTAACAGCTCCAATAGCTTTGATTGGGAAGCATCCACACTACATTTTGACAGAATTGTACTGGTTTTAAAGTTTGATTTCAGGACATTTCTTTTTTTTTTTTAATTTAGTTGTCGCCAGTTTTTTACCACGGTTTTCTGACACTCCCACAGGTTAGGAAGGCAAAGTCATGAGGGGCTGTTTCTCCTCATCATGCTACAGAGGGTCTTGTTGGTCAGGTGACCAGTGAGCTCCAAGCAGACACTTGGGGGCTGGTTTTTGTTCTCCAAGGGGTTAAAAGCTGGCAGACTTCAACTCAAGATTGCTTAAGTGTGCAAAGAAGGAGATGGGATTGTTAAACACCCAGTGAACTTCAGTTCTCCTGAGCTGTTACAAGGACTGCTGTGGCTGTGATGAGTTGTGTGATACCCTGCCATTACCGATTGTGTCATGCCACTGTCGGTGAGATGAGGTTCAAAGCTGGCTCTTTTGCACTGTGTTTAAGGTGCTCACTGGTGGTGCACAGGGTTATCGGTTTGTGCTCCGCCTCCCCCCTGTTACATTGGTGAAGGAACATAAGTAGACATTGTAAATTGTGGAGAAAAACAGAAGTAACAAAAGTAGGCACACACATAAAAAAAAGAATAAAATAAAAACCAAAAGAGGTAGCCCTGCAGCAAATATAAAGATCTGTGAGAGCTTGTCGTTCCTTTAAATGGTTTACCACAGCTGTATTGCTGGGGTAGGCTATTTCAAACATCACAGCACAAACACATCGGGGGTGTTGGTTTGCAAAATTATTACAAGGACTCCTAATCTTCATAGTTTCCACCAGTTCCTGACAGATTATCATTTTTGCTTTATCTAACACTCTGAAAACAGATGGTCTTCCACTCACTTACGCTCAGAAACCCTAAGATGGAGCACGAATCCTGCCATTTGGGAAGTAATGTCATGCAATTTCTGGCTCCCTCTGCTTTGGCATTTAATGCTTCTGTCAAGGTGTCTTTTCACAGATTTATTTATTTTTTCCCCAGAACTGGAATAGCTGCTACCTCCAACTCCTGGTACCCAGTATATTTAGGGAATAAGAGCTCTGGAGTCTTTTTATGCTTTGATGAGGGTGAAATTAACCATCTGCTCGGCATCGTCCTCACAGTAATTAGAGACACAGTGTAAAGTGTTACCTGCGCTATCCAGGAAATATGTGATATGTATATGTCTTTTGATGCAATAGTGTTCAAAGGATGGCTACCATAAGACAGGGCTTATATTTTTAATGCCAGGAATGTAACTAGTGATTGAAATAATCATTAATAAAATATGCAGATTCCTCGGTAATCCTCTGAACTGTCTTTTTTTTCAGTAATGAATACAAACTAATGGGGAGTTAGCTTTAGAGAAAGCCAGGGCAAAATTACTGGAAAAAATATGCTTAAGTAATGTGTCTCTGCATAGACAACTAGCTTTCTCAATTCAGACTAAAACAAGAATAAATACATGAATAAAACGTTTGACAAATTATGCGCATACAAGGGAGGATATCGGTTTTAATAATTCACCTTGCTTTGATATGCCCCATCAGTGAAATATTATAAAACATAAACGTATTTTTTAAATAGAGTATTACAAAAAAAGTCTAGAGGTATGAACTGAATTAAGTTAACACATATTAATCACTCAAATTTATGGGCCATTAACTGTGCTTTCATTAAGCACATTGTAACTATGCATAGTAACATTGTAACGATGTGTAAGCACACATGTATTTACTATGTAACTACTATGCAAATACACAGTGTCAAGGCTTGGCTCAACCAGATATTAGATACATGTCCTAATAAATTAGGCAGAAAGTGTATGTGTAAGAGAATAAATTGACATAAGCTGTCCTCAGCTATTTTTTATCGAGTGTCCCTAATCACCAGTGTCTAACAGAGTTTTTAAATGCTTTATTAATAAGGTACTTTAACTAGTTATCAATCTGTGATTAGGCCATTAAGTTGTCTCTTTCTAATTAAATATATTCCATAATTAATGAAAACTATAAACTAATTGTTCCAAACACTTCCAGTAATTAGTTGTAAATTACAACTGCCGTAGTTTTTATTTTTCTTCACCAAGTTGTTTGAGGTGACCTGTAAAACTCAGAGAAAGCCGTGCACTACAATATTTGTCGTGCCTTTTTTCGGACAAAGCTTTCCAGAGCACTTTTCAATGTTAAAAATGACATTTGATGCTTTAACAAGACTTCAAAGACAGGCTTAGACTTAAAAAAAAAGATCTAATTTCAAATAAGCCAAAACGTCAGTTAAAAGTTTAAACAAACAAACAAACGAAAAAAGTTAAACAGTTCAATAAAGTCAGTTTCACTGCCTACAGTGAGAAATATGCATTTTATTTTCCTAACAGTATTTTACAATACTCTTCATCTCTCCTGATCATATCACACTTTTATCAAGTAGAAGCATCCCTACAGTAGCTGCACTTGGTCTGGCATCAATGCCATGCATTTAGTTACTACGGCAACGGGGTCAAACAAATACCAGCTTCATAATTGGTGAAGAGAAAAAACACAACACCTTCAACTTTGTCATTTCAGGTTTGCAGTTAACCTTTCTCCCGGGTTTAATATTTTGGGCATTAGAGGCATCAAAACAGGCAATGGGAAGTATACAGCCATTTTATTAAACGTGCCAACATAATTTTTAAAGGTTTACAAAACCTGAGACTGTTGCTGAATTTATCATTTTAAAAAATCGATTTTGCCTGCTTGCTTTTTTTTTTTGCAGCAAACACAGACAAGTTGTTTCCAGCAGAGGATTATTACATTTTTAAAGATTTTCAATAGCGACTCCAGTTCCAGTGCAGCCTTCATAGAGTTGACTCGGTAGCTAGGCTAAAGGTCAAAATGTGTCAGCCTTTGTGTTTGGGTGATGTTCTTGATGAAGTATCAACGATAACACATTGTAGGCAAATACACTCCGTGAAATTCTTTTATTTATTTTTTTATGTTTTATTTCTTTAAAAAAATGTGAATTTTCCAGACCCCTTTGTTATAAGTGGTTAAGAAAAATAGCAAAAATAAATAAATACAATTATAAATTGGTAAAAGTGTATAACTGTATTGCAAAAGCAAACCAGCCCCATACACAAACATATCAGAACAAAACAGACAAGAAAAGACAGGCAGAGAGACTTCCTTATAAACGAATATAAACACCAGCAAAAATAAATAAATAAAACAAGTGTTTAATAATAGTCTTATTATTCCCAACCATATTCTATAATTGTGGCTAGCATAATTAATAACATGTTATAATTTATAATGGATCCCTGAAGTACAGTGCTACCGTGAGTTCAGTAAATTGTCCAAACTATTAACTTTTCTAATAATCCTATGATATTAATTTCAGAATCTGCAAGTTTAGAATAACGGTACAGAGCAGAGGTGTCAAACTCAAACTCTTCTAGACAGTTTTTATCCAGCTGTCCAAAGTACTAGGCATTCGGATTGAATGATGTTTTTCAGATATGTGGGTGTGGGTGTGTAACAGGGTGCAGGCTGAGTATAAATCGGTGACAATCTCATTATTTGTTCAACAATTTATATTCTGTTTGACTTCCTGGACCCTGTCTAGTTTTTGACACCTTTATCCAAGGCGACTTACAGAGACTAGGGTGTGTGAACTATGCATCAGCTGCAGAGTCACTTACAGTAGCGCTTCACCCAAAAGACAGAGCACAAGGAGGTGAAGTGACTTGCTCAGGATCACACACAGTGAGTCAGTGGCTGAGATGAGATTTGAACCGGGGACCTCCTTGTTACAAGCCCCTTTCTTTATCCATCAGAACACACAGCCTCTGGTAGATAAAGAAAAGGGTTATTGTATACAGATAATACACCGATTCAGAATTGCTACAACTTCGACAAGTTGAAGAAAAAAAAAAAAAATTCACTCTCCAAATATGGTAACCCTACACCTAAGAATGTGCATTGCAATTATCTCTGGTTGAAAAATCTATTAATGACAGTAAGCAACAAAAATATAATCAGCACAACAGTGGGGGACCAGTGACACAGCTGCAAATAAGTTGTATTTTAAAGTCATGGTAATGGCTGCTTGACAGCGTCAGGCAAGCAATACATTAATTCTCTCAGATAACAAAGCTTGCAGGTGCTTTTCCATTTCTCCAGTCCCTTCTATACATGCGATACAAGCAATTTAACAACTACGATAGGCTATAGTTTTTGAGTTATTATGGTTATACTTCAATTGAGCCTGAAAGGTCAACAATGTACTTCAATAACATGTAACCTTTAAATTCAATTGAGATTTTTTTTTTCTTTTGACATGACCATTGCTTAAGATGGCGTGAAGGTCCTTTTGACCCAGGGTAAGTCTGCTAACCTATAAAAGCTCTTGCACTAAACAAGGCAGAAAGGTCAACTCTCATTAACCTGGAAACCAGAAGCTGAATGTTATGCATTTGCTGTTTTAGTGCTACCAAAAAACACTGATTAGATGCTGTAGCTGCAGTCATACAGTATATTATCTGTTGCAGTGCCTTTGAAAGATGCAGGAACGCACTGTAAATTTGAAACCCTTTATAACAGTCCAAACACAAACAAAACTTCTGCACTTCCGTAAATCATTGTAAATGAAAAAAAAGGAAATTCAGAAATAACATTTGTTATGTTGAGATCACAAGATAAATGGTCCTATAGGATCTCGAAGTTTCATTTAATTTTTATAACATTTTGCTGAAAATTATATGTAATATTGTAGTTTAGTTTACGCTTTTGAAATCTTAATCAAAACTTTTTTTTTGTGCTATTTTTATATAATCTTTCTATTTTAGCTATGCATTTATCACCTTTTACCTGCTCATCAGGGGATTGTGAGAAGTGTTAATTCATGCATGAATGCATGCCTTATGCTTGAAATTAACATCATTTGTTACAAAGGTTTCCTGGATCTAGGTTTGAAGCCACTGCGTCTGGAAGAGCGGCTTTGTGTTTTCCCTCACAGCTTTAAATGCCAGCAACAAAGGCCAACAACAGTGGCTGGAAGGCATCAGTGTTAAAGATTGTGTCTGACATCATTCCCTGAGCTACAGTTAGAACAGAACCGTACCATAGTTAGGGCCCTGTGAAATTCACAGGATAATTAAAACGACGTGACCAACCTGCAATTTCAATCCTAAACCTCAACAAGTCCATGTAGCCACTCTGCTAAACTGATCAAAAGATTACTTAAGTAATCGACCCTTTAAAAATCTGCTTAATTAAAACAAAAAATAAATAAATAAATAAATACCCCCAATTACAAGGGACATTTATTGCCATTGTTTAAAGAAACATCTTACCTCGAGACTTTTCTTGTAGCTGTTTTAGAACACATAGACTCACCAACAAACTCAAAAAGCATTTTTCGAGAGATTGCACGCAGCAATATCCACCTGGTGTGCTGAACACTGATGAACATAACTTATTTTGAAAGCCGTAATGGTAGAATTAATCAAACATATAATAAAGATGCAGAATTAATAAATACATACCGAGCACTGGCACAGGAGTTGCACAGCACAGATGGCAGAATAAACAAACAGTGTGCAACCCAAACAACAACCCTGATCAATGCAGAATAAAACCACATTTCATTTAACCAACTTGCAAGTTTCTGAAGGTAGTGAGGATTTTAGACCCACAACATGTTTGCAGTTTGGATAAAGAACCCCTCCTGTTAGATTTGATGCTTACTGTAAATCAATAATGGATGGATATCAATTTATATACCAAAGAAAATGGTAGTGGAATTTCTTTGACCTTGAAATGCAGAACTATTTTCCAAATTAGGAAAAAAAAAGCTCAAATATATTTGTCAGTTGTTATCAGTTGCTGAATGAAGTGTTTCTTCGAATGGACACATTTTCACAACTATGAAAGAGGAGAAAGTTATCCAACTGACGATGGTTAATTGCAAAATATAATGCACAAGAACTGAGAATGGATTTTTTTGTCTTTCATGCAAACATAAGTAACATTTATGGGCTTCTTATGAACAACTTTTTTTTAATATACATTATATTTAAAGAACAAAACAAAATCAATAAAAACAAAATAAAGAACAAATAAATAAACACAGCTTACATATGTTATAGAATCTTTCAAATGCCCAGATTACAATAAATGGTTATAATATCTATACTGTTCAGGGATCAGTGCCAGAAACAGGAAATCCATTAAAAAAACAACAGAAAAAAAAACCCAATATCTTCTCTTCCATTGACAAAATATATATTTGTGCCCTGTTATATCCAGATATAAAGGAAATGTAATTACTTTAGAATTTAATGTGATTGTTTATTGATTTCTCATTACGTAGCTTATGATGGAGGCTATAGCGACATCTTGTGGTTGTAGGACTAAATTACAGGTTAAAAGACAAGTGTAAAACGAAAGGCCACAACTATAATTCCTTCAGTCCTTTCTGGTCATTTAAACCCTTGCACGAGGACAAAAAGCCCAGTACAAGATCTACAATGGTGCACAGAGGCACTGATAAATAATTTATCCAGTAACACTTTACATGTCTTCAACTGTTTACTTCCATAGCAGTGACTTATCAAATGCATGTATGCTTACACATAATTGCAATGTTATTATGCATCGTTACAATGTATTTAAAGTGTAAATCTTTCAGCACAATGTAAGTACACAATAGTATCAGAAAAGGGTTAAAATTAGATTTACACATTAAGTACATGATAACAATACATAATAACAAAGTAATTATGGGTAAGTGCACATCTATTTAATAAGTAACTAGTAGGTAAATACAATGTAATAAGAGACACAATGTAAAGTGTTGCCTAAATTACAAACCTATCCCAGACAAGATGCAACAAAAGGTGCAGGAGTGTGTGTGTGTGTGCGTGTGTGTGTGTGTGTGTGTCCAGTAAGCAGCACACTAGCTCAAGGCTTCAGGAAAACAGAACACATTAAGAGTGGCTGAGAAAGGTACAATCCACAGAGCAGCAAGGCAGTTCAGAGTTATTAATCTGTCCAGCAGACAAACCCAGCAGATTGCTCCAGTGGGAGTAGCCTTTATGATAGGTCAAGGTTGGGCAATAATATATGAACTAACAGTCCTGATAAGGTATTGAGAGCCGAGTGGATATGGTACACCTGGGTTTTCTACTGGGAACAAACCAATAACAACAAATAAAATAAAACAAATCTGAGGGTTACGTCTTCAAGCCTCGAGCCTTCCCTGGACTGGAAGAGACCATATTCTTTCTATGAGGGAGGAGAGGGAACAATTCAGTCTCCATGCCTCAAGTCAGCCCTGGACTGGCGGGACCATCCTTTTTATAGTAGGGAGGTGAGGGAGCAGTTCAGTATCCCTGCCTTGAGGCTACCCTAGACTTGTCCTTGAAACAAAAATCTGATCATTTCCACATTAGAGGGGTGAGGGAGTAGTTCAGTGCTCCCCCCCAAAACTTCCAGATCCTGCTAGAACAGGACCCTTTGCTCTAATTCGTTTTGTTGCATCCCAGCGCTGTAAACATGCAATGGAGACTAACTTTAAGGTTCAGATCTGTCAGGTGATTCATAATGAAATAAGCACAGCTCCCATCAAAGGGTGATTTATAATGGGATTATTAGTGATTTCAAGGGTAAAAAGGTTAAGTGGGCATTAGGGGAAGCTAGAGATCATTCCCCTCTTTATTGCACGAGCAGCATTATGACAATGGCATATTGGATTTTCAATAAAACAACGCATCTAATGAATTATTTCATAGGCTCATGAACATACTTACAGAGACGACCACGCATTTTTGTTTTTCACCTATTCTGCAACTATATTCACGTTTTATAATAATAATAGTAATAATATCTTTATTTAGCATCTTTCATAGTGGACCACCATCACAAAGTGCTTTACAGAGGTAGGCTGCGAACTGTGCTTTATATGCAGAGTTCACTTCCAATAGGGCATTGATTTAACATCGGAGCACAAGGAGGATAAATGGCTTGCTCAGTCAGCAGAGGTGAGGTTCTGGTTACAAGCCCAAGGACTTTGACCACTGGACCACACTGTCTCCCTAAGTAAATAGCCTTGTCAAGTGATCTCACAAACAGCCTTGTCAAGTGATTGCAAATCAAGGCACTGATGGCAATGGTTCTGCAGTAAGGCACAATGGCAGCAGAAACAATGGTGTCTGTCACTGGGTGAGTGATGGTTCCTTCATGGCAGGAACCCATACACAATAGGTACATGTTTACAGTTCTTTGGCAGTAGCAGGTAAGTCAAAGTGCCACTATATCCATTCTCCAAATTGTGTTGTTTCCATTGCTGGTAATGTTGATCTTTGAATGATTCTGCTAGGGTAATACACTGGGATAATAATGGAACCCCAATGGGTTTTTTTTCTGTCAATGTCACACGCATGCAGTTAGGTAAGACACATAAGACAGGCACTTGAGAATGCGAGTGAGAGAGGCTCCCTGAATGCTCTCCTGACCACAGACCGTCTCCGTACCCAAGCTATCTCCCCAAACCGATCATTATCTGATTTCTGTTTAGAACTAGGTGCTACATTTGTTGTGTCTAGCGATAAGTGTTTAAGCTACAGCTGTGTAACTTTTGAATATTGGAATCAATAAATAGAAACTTGCTAACATAGCAATTGGTATTGTGTGCACTCATTTGCAGACTTCACGTTAATTAGGTTTCTTACATACACTTTTAATCCATTTTGACAAGGTACAAACATGCAGCTATGCTGGGCCCACCGTGCAATATTTAATCCATTATGTTATCATTTGCGTTAGTGATTAGACAGGTAATAAAGACTAGAAGGGATGTGATATGCTGCCACTTACATACAGTATTTGCCTATGCAGTTAATGCTCTCTGCTGATGGTTCTACTAGGCTTTCTTCATGATAAAACGCTGGTTTTAAAATGTCACTCAAATTGCCTTTGCAATTCTTTTCTGTAATTTTGAATTGAACTGAATGCTTCAAGCTCTCTTGGCCATTTTGGTTGCTTGACCTCCAAATTCCCTTGAATCCATTTCAGAGGTCTCAGCAGGGCCTTCTACATTCTAAGCATGCTTGGTTGTTCTTTGTAATTACGCCCTGCCCATTATGTCTGGAGCCCTGCTGTGACTCAGAATAACACATATTCCCTGGGTTCATTTCCCCAGCGCTCTAGCCATTGGTCTAGAGCTCCCTTAATCTTTTTCTAACGAAGGTCGACCGAAGCAATTTATTTGTTTACAGTGTTGAAATAAATAAGTCAGGCCAAAGAACACTGTGGGCCTATCCAGCAATGCAGACATACCTTTTCACAGGAAGCATGCAAATTATCTTGCAGGGTCCACCCCCCTCCCCACACCTCTTAGACATGCACTTTGTATTATGCACAACAGGACTCCAATTATAGAAACATCCTTACAGTGATTGCAATCTTCACAAGTGATCGTCAGTGGAAATGCAGCAGAGAAATTACAATGTTAAGAAAGGCACAAATTTAATAGGATGGAGGCTAGATGGAGGCTGGGTGCAAACCGTTGGCCACGCATATTGCAAGCTAGTGTCTTGAGCACAATGCCAGAGAACTAGACTCGTGTGCATGGTTGCTTACAGACCGCCAACGGATTCAGAATCCACAATGCTGTGTGTTTGAGACCCCAGATCATTCCCCCCCAAAACAAAAAGACCCCCAGATTAAAAGCATAGCAAAGTATAATGAAACACAGTGAAAGCATGGTCAAGCTTAGGTAAGCATTGTAAAGCATAGAGGTATGGTAAAGTATGTTAAAAAAAATTGCAAACCATGGTAAACTATGGTAAATGTGTAGCACAACTGTGGGAAAAGCATGGTGGAAAACTGCAAAGATACCTTTTATATGGGTCATTCAGCATCGTACCACTCGGTGTTTCAAAAGCAAGAAGACTGAAATTCCATTATATTTACTCATTCCCCATTCCTTTGTCTTTTTATGATTCACGGGTTGCAATCAGGGTGAGTCTTGATGCCACAGTATTGAGTTATCTGTTTTTACCTGGCTTTGAGCTTGTCTGGAAAATCGCAACTGCCTCGCACCAATCAGACTTCATTCCATTCAAACAAGTGAAAGACAATCCAGACACATGACTTGAATTGAATAAGAACTTCTGTTCAGTCCTTGGATGTGTAAACATCCCAGAATAGGCTCACTGATAGTTAAAGAAAGGCAGATTTAGAAAAGAATAATAATAACTGAATATTGGATCAGCAGAACTCTGCACCCTTAACCACATAACCTGGGCTTCAACAGCACCAAGTGCAAAGAACCGAATTCCAAGTAACATATTCATCTAAAGCTTGTAGTCTTTTAAGTACTTGATATCTGCCCTTTGTAATTGTCTTCATAAGAGACAGTAGTTCTTTAAATCTGGCATACAGACCTTGTGGTAGCTCCCTGAAGAATGACAGATATAAATACTGTATTGTATTGCATTTTTGGGCTTTAAAGAAATTCATCAGCCTGGCTCACACTGCTATTCTTAATGTAACACGACACAGAAAAAACAAAAGGAAAAGAAAAAAAAAATCCATAAATCTAGTCCCATATCCTCTCTGTAGAGAAAGAGCATCCAGACTGTCTGTTTCCGTGGCGATTAATGCAGGAGGTGTCTTTAGAATTTGTTAACAAGGAAACGCAACAACAGTTTTTTGTTTGTATGGCTGATTTGTTATTGAACAGGGTGCCAATTGCAATTCATATTTGATACACAAGATGGCTACATACAGAGATACCAGTGAAAAAGAGATTTATGCGTTAAGCATACAAGGTCCTTGTGTTGGAAATATATACAAGACAGACACTTGAGTGTAAGTGAAACAAGCTACCTGAATCCTCTCCTGAAGAGGGATCATCTTCGTATCTGAGCTTTAATCTTTATATAGCGCCTTTCATAGTGGAGCACCATCACAAAGCACTTTACAAGATACGAGACTAGGGTGTGTGAGCTATGCATCAGCTGCAGAGTCACTTACAACAACGTCTCACCCCAAAGACGGAGCACAAGGAGGTGAAGCGACCTGCTCAGGGTCACACACAGCAAGTCAGTGGCTGAGGTGGGGTTTGAACTAGGCACCTGCTTGTTACAAGCCCGTTTCTTTAAACGCTGGGCCACAAAGCCTCCAGAACATTAACTGACGAGTCATTATCCGATTTCTGTTTCCAAGTAGGTGTTAGTAGGTGTTACAAGCTGTAGATGTGTAACTTGATTATTGGAATCAATAAATGGAAACTTACTAACAAAGCCATTGGTATTTTGCACACTCATTTGCAAACATTAGTTTCTATAATTACACAGATAATCCATAATCCTTGAACTACTTTAGTAGTACTAGTAATTGCAAATGCATATAAATATAATTCATTTCGGCTTATGCTGTTTGATCTCTCTCATTGCATTATTTTTATATAAACCCTTCATGTCTTTGACATACAATTCAATGCCGTGAAACACTCCAAAATGGCCTGCTTATTTCTGCAGACCTCGTCCCTGTGCAGAAAAAAACCCCAGTGCCATCTTTCTAAATCCCAAGCGGATTGTGTACTGTATGTTCAGAAAACAAACTGCTGAACTGGAAACATGCAGCTGAGCGTTGCTGCTTTGTGGTTTGACCCAGCAGCAAGCATCGATGCTGAAGTGTGCATACTGTGCACTGATGCACAACTGTGTCTTGCACAGTAATTGCTTTCTTTTGTGCCGTGCCATTCCGTGTGCACTGACAAGACTCCAGTGCAGTTGAGTGGCTCCTCTATCTTTGAATCTGTGCTGGCCTGTGTTATCCCTTGCTTGTTTTTTTTGTTTTTTTTTTAAGTAGGCTGGCCGATGCATCACCGCTGTGTTATGGTCTGGAAGCGTTGAGCTGTTGCTTGGCCTGACTGTGCTTCCCTTGGTCCCCTAGGTTGGCTGTAATGACTGCTTTGTGCTTGCGTTTCCTGCTTGTCCTTTTTGAAGGCTTTTGGTTGGTGAAAGGAGGGGCAGCATTAGAAAAAAGGTACTTTTTTCCTACTGCCTTTTATACCTGCATCACAGCCCATTTCTCATTAATCTGCCATAAAAACGTCAACCTCAGTATTTTCTTTAAAAAAAAAATACACCCTTTGAGCTGTCGACTGAAGAAGCCACAACGTTCAAATGTCTTAGACTCAAAGACAATTCACAGAATTGGGCGGGGGGATAACTCTGGTATTCGCTTTTATATAGAACTTTTTAGTGATTGCCTATAATTTGTATTCTATTTATCAGTGCCACTGTCTAACTGAAGAGGCAGTGAATCCAGTTGGAATGGCAAAGGGTATACAAAGCAGACTTGGTACCAGTTATAAATACAATTACAGCAGCATTGCTTGCTGACATTACAATTACAATAGTGTGCTATTCAATTACAAATTATGCTGCAGTAATTGCAATTTTATTATAGTCCAGGTCTGCTTTGCATATCCTTTACCATTCCAGTTGGGTTCAAGACCCCAGTGGCACTGATACATAGAATGAAACATTAACAGGCACAAACACTGAAACATATGATATACGTTTTATTTTCAAACAAATGGGGTCACTAACAGGGCTTGAAAATGCAAGAATAATGTTCGCTCCGTGCAACTGTGAATGATTAAGCTTGACTGTATGATTTAAATAACTTTAAAGAACGCATAAAGTCTACACACATTTCCTGCTCAATGCCTACATGCAGGGGGAGAGAAACAATGGACCTTTCCCTTGACCCAAAGCAAGGCTGTGGAAACAAGACAAGACGCAACAAAGAAGCTGACTCACGTTTTCAGAACCCCAGAGAAAAGCACGCTCGTTCACAAAGGAAAACCTGTGTAGGCAGACAGAACTTGGCAGAAAAACTGAGAAATCAGAAAGAAAAACTGAAATAATAATAATAATAATAATAATAATAATAATAATAATAATAATAATAAATAATAATAATAATAATAATGACCTCTGAGAATTGTCCCAGCCAGCCCATTCCAGATGGTTCTATATTGAGGCATTTGGGGGCCACACTCGGGTTGATCCAATCAAGTTCTTTTTTGTCTTACACGACAAAGCAAAACAAAAATTAAGAAGTGTCACAGTCTCATGGTTTCTGCAAAGACATACATGAATTCCCCTACTTCTTTCAACAATGTGCAACATCATTTTACCCTCATTACAAATCCATGGATGCGTTTGAGGGTTTTTTTGATTTCACAGCGTCTTAATTTCCAAGCATCCAGCAAAATAATTATGAGGATCACATTTTCCTTCTTAAGAAGTGACCTTTGACAGCAATAACGAGACAAAGTCCATGTTTCCACATCTTTACTGAAGTTGAACAAATGATCCGGAACATAACTACCTATTCAGACAGCATTATTGTCACCCCAATGAACCAGTGGTTAAAGCTGCTTTAAATAATTACCACTGGATTAGTAAAATGGGAGACATTATTGCGTTCTGCAATTTTACGCACAATCGCTGATACTTGATAGTCTTTAAATAGAGATCATGAATTTCTGCAGGAGGGTAACATTATAGTGCCTAAATAACACTGCCCTAGTCTACAGGGGCGATCCTTTTTCTTAGTAGGGTGAGCAGGGGAGGAATTCAATTTCCATTCCTCAAGCCAGCCCTGGACTGGAGGGAGAACTGTTTCTCTTAGGGGGTGAGGGAAGGAACAGTTCAGTCTCTAGGCCTCACAAGCTAGCTCTGGACTGAAGGGATCATCCTTTCTCTTAGGGGGTGAGGGAAGGAGCAGTTCATTCTCCATCCCTCAAACCTTCTCTGGACTGGAGGGAGCACCCTTTCTCTTAGGGGGTGAGGGAGGGAGGGAGCAGTTCAGTCTCCAAGCCTCAAGCCTGTCCTGGACTGGAAGGATCACCGTCTCTCTTAGGGAGTGAGGGGGGGCTGTTCCATCTCCATTTCTCACAGGCAGATATTAAGAGCCATAGCTTTACACCCTGGCCTGCGGAAAAGCTAATTCTGAGTATTCTTTTTTTTATTTTCAAAGGGAAAATCACCTTGGTTATACAAACGCAAACACATTTCCTTCTGTGTACACCAGGCTGTGGAGAAGTGTTTGCAGTGTTTGTTCTGCTGGGCGATTAAAAACATGAGGCACAGCAGAAAGTGTGCAGAAAGAGAGATAACCAAAGGAAATACACAGGTATCACCATGCAGCAGACTCGGGCTAATACAGCAAAAAGCCACGCATGTGTGCTTTGGAGTGCAGGCTGCTGCTGTCTGCTGCTGTTTTAGTTGAGGATTGCTGCAGGGGCCAAAGTAAGTTTTACAATTCACAGGACAAGGTCAAACCTCTCGCTTTCTTACCTATTCATGCATCGAAAATGATTAAGTATTTCTGAATGTGTTGAATGTTAGAGATGCTGGCTATTTGAACAAAGGGTAGGATATGTTTATTTACACTCAGAGTGGTGAGTGTAAATATATAGGCATGTTGTTGGTGCTGAATCAACAGACCATAATAAATAGAGCTGATGCCTAATGTTATTTAAAACATTATTTAGAAAACATTAGAGGAATTCAAACCAATCAACTGTTTCCCAGTATATTTAATTAAATGGGACCCTACAAAATAAAAGCATATCAATTTAACCACAGTGACTGCTATAAAATTAATTTCACATGATCTAATAGACAAAATGTTTTTTCTATAAAGGAATGCTAAAAACATTTTTAAAGTTTTTTTTAATTGAAGTTTTGCTACGTTGAGGTTTTTATAATTTGGCCAGAAAGGCAAACAGTACTTGTGTTGTCACTGCTGCAGCAAGTCCAAGTAAATGATTTCATTTGAAGACGAGGGTGGGAATATATCCACTATACTATACTATACTATTCCATATATCCACTATACTATACGATACTATTCTGGTCAATCTAGCTTCTTGATCACACCCTGGATGCGTGGCTTGGGTTATTGTGCAGACTCACTGATACTTCCAAGATGTCAAAATCCTCTGCAGTCCTCGTCTTCCTTGTACTAGTCCCTTACTTTAAAGTCCATCTTAAAAGAACCGCTTTGCATTATACACAATCGTGTTTAAGACCCAGAGCAGTCAGCTGCCCTGCAAGAGGCAGATTGGAACTTTTGAGATTTTGTTCACTTTAGTTTACTGTCAGGATTCCTATTTTCTCACAACAACTGTGACATTTCTCCACAACACCTTATTGTTCAAGTTTTTCTCAGCCTTCAATAAAGCTGAATGCCATCATCTGTTAATATTTTGCTGAGAACCGTTTTTGTAATTTTTGGTGCACATTGTCTGACAAGCTGAGCCGGCAAGAGATTTATGTAATAGACACTTAAAGTGCTGAGAATACTGAAAGCTATATTTAAGCAAACGTGAGACAAACACCCAATATCAAGGGCTCTTGAAGTGGTTGGGAGGTTTGGGAATTCCTCCTTGCTTATGACAGCTCTTGAAGCAGCAAAAAGCTTGCAGTCGTCTTACAATCTCGAATGCGATCAATTGGCAAACCTGTGAAGAATTATTCCTCATTGGATATGTCAGAGTGCTAGTGGAGCTGCTTTGTTCAAAGCGGACGCGGTCACTTTGCTGTCTTTCAGGTTTGTTTAGGAAGAGAAGCAAAAGAAAACATCATTCATAAAATGCCTTTCATCTTTGAGTTCCATTGCAAGTATCAGGTAAACACTGACAGCAGCGAGATATCTGCTTTTTTTTTTTTCGCACTGCAAGCCTGTCATGAAGCCATTACAGAACTACAGCGTTTTTCTGAATTGCAGTTCTGAGTTGCACACAGGCAGGCCTGCAGCCACCTGGCTAGCCACAGGGGGTTGCTGGTGCGTGGTGAGACAAGGATTCCCCAGCCAACCTAAACCCTCCCTTGCCCAGGCAGCACTTGGCCAGTTGTGCGATGCCCCCTGGGAACTCTCTAATGATCATGGTTTGGAATGATCCAAGCTGAAAAAACAATAGAGAATGATACAGAATGCACATAACAGGATATTAAACAGGCACGGAACCAATCCATGAATGTAGATGGAATAGATTTCAGGCAGTCTTTGCTAGCTCTTTCCTTGATAGCTTTTATAACCTGACATAGCCCTTGCTGAAAACTCTGCTCGTTAGCTGTGGGTACAAGGCCCCTTGTGATCTGCCTGTTAAACGAGACTGTGAACTGCCATTCTCAATCTGCAGCCCTTAACTGAAAGCAATTCTAGCAGCTAAATAAAAGATAGAAATGAAAAAGGTTCAGAGGTCAAACGGCACGCTGCTTCCTTGACGAGCCGCAATTATTAACGATCCAGATATTGTCTAACATCACACTTTCTAATTACTTTTAAATGACAACAGTGTCAGGGTTTATTTCTGGAACAAAGACTGTGTCCTGCTTGGATGTGGATTTGGTCATGTCTGGAAATGTAATGCTGTGTAAATACACAGTCATTAGAGACACTTAATGTAAAGCTTTACCCAAGTTTCATCACAATAAAATTAGTGTTTTTCAGATGCATATATATATATATATATATATATATATATATATATATATATATATATATATATATATATATATATATATATATATATATATATATATATATATATAAAGTGTGACTTGCAGATTTTGCTAGTTACAAGCACTTTAGGAAATGCCCTCCATTTTTGATTATATTATACCTTTTCAATTCTGGAGATGGATTAGTACAGTATGATGTGTGTGCTTTGATATGCACTGCAGACAAATGTTGATTTCAGCTGCTAACATCAGTGCACACCATCTGTAGTTTCAGTAATATCATATTTCACAGATTCAGGATTATAGAACCGTGTCCCGTGGATGTGACAATCCCAAGCAGATGGGTGCAATAACAAGCTGGTTGCTTTGACAACACATATTTTTCAATTTAATTTAAAAGGTGAACTTCCCTTATAAATAACTTGATTTCACTGTCTTGGATAGCAAAATGTAAGGGGAAAATCATCTCTAATGCAATGGTCTGTGAAGTTAAAAAAAAAAAAATATATATATATATATATATATATATATATATATATATATATATATATATATATATATATAAGTGTGACTTGCAGATTGACAAACAGGCAAGACGTATATGAGGACTGGAGAGTATTTTCAATTAAGATTCAATGCATCGCCTATTTGTGAGATAAATAAAACATCTCTTATGGTTACGGAGCATACGTATATATACTGTTCAGAGCAGGAGCTTCATTATTGCTGCAATGCACACCCTATTCAATATGTGAAAGGTTGGATTATCGGATTATAGATCAATGCAATCCAAAACATCTTTACAAAGACTGTATGATGAAGGTTTGGTGTAATACTGGTGTAAAATCAAGGCAGATAGACAGGCAGACAGTTATGCAGGCAGGTAAGGTCAGAGCATAGGGGGTCCCCATTTTTTAATGACCCTAAAAATATAAGAGGGTCATATAGAGAAACACCATATCCCACCAGATTATGATGCACTCAAGTGATGTAGAGGGTCCTTTCATCAAGTTTCATCATAACTAAAAGCGTTTTTCTAGAGGCAGAATACTTTATGCAATGTAAATACGTCTGCTTTGACTAATAGCTTTACCTGAGTCAGAGTGAACGTAATTCCACAAAAAACCCAGAGCATATAAACCAGAAATAAACAAATAAACAAACCCAAAGAAAAAAACATTTTTCCAAACAAAAAAAGATATTTAATAAACGTGGCTGTACTGAGTCTTTGACCAAGACTAGTGATTTTGGCAGTTTATTAATATAGGACTATTAAAGTATTGAAGTGTGCGTACATTTTTATAAGAGAGAAGAGGGGGAGATTGTAGAGAGGAGAGATAAGGGCAGTTCTGTTATTGCTTTTTGAAATCGTGGCTTGTCTCTCTGTCAATCTCCTGTCCATCATTTCTCTGACAGATCTTATCCTATTTAAAAGACAATTGTAGTTTAAAAAATATATATTCTCCCCCTTTATCTTAAAAAAAAAACAAAACAAAAACCCATCAAAATAGATTTCAGATACGATTTCTGGATGAAAAAAAGAAAAGCAAAACACATCTTCCTGAAGAAATAAGTTGCTATCTCGCTGACCTGTGTTTCTAGGAGACAGGAGCCGTCTCAAGCTGTAACTCTTCTTTCTGCGATTTCACATTGATACATCAATCATTCATGTTGCCAGTTCCAAAAAAAAAAAAAGCAAACAACTTCTGGAGTCAAGTTTGGGAGAGCTTTGCCTCAGTGGCTGATTGATGCTGCTGGGCTTTGTGTCAGAGGCACTAGTCAGTAAGAAATGCGATCCACCTGCCAAATCCCTTGGCGTCCCTTCTTAAGGATGATACTTATTTTGACCCAAGACTGGAATAGATGAAAATGCACTGGAACTTACTTTTGACTTGTTCTCTTTACAGTGCTCTGGTATTTGGCTAATTTAATGATAAGTGCAATGGGCAATGTTGTGTGATGCACTGCCACTATGGATTCTGAGGTTGAAGGTTCTAGAACAGGGGGTTCCAATCACAATCCTGGTGGGTCATTCCACTCCAGGTTTAGCAGGTAAAATGAGATCACAAACAGCTTCAGGGTCTGGATGGAGTTTTAAATGTCCGTGATAACTCCAAACTAAACAGCAAAGCCTAGCACTATATTAAGTGACTCTAATTACTTCATATTTACATTGTAATTAGTCAGTAAATGCACATGTACTTTCACAATTACAATACATAGTTACAATGTACTTAATGTGTAAATCTTTTTGCACGATGTAAGTACACAAATGCTTTTTTAATGTATTTGTATCCAATATTCATGACCACCACCATTGAAGTTTTTTGTCTACCTTTATCACAATGTGGGTGCTTCAGCCGGCCATATAGAAACACCCACTCACACTGATGTGGGAGTATTTTTAATTCCTTTAGATTGCTGCTTGTATAAATAGTGCCACTAATTTTGCTTTTTTATTTTTCATTTGGTACATTTTCAAGGTTGCAATCACTCAGGAAGAAATACACTCTGGAAGTCCCATTGTAACACAATAGTTCAAACTCTGCAATGCAGTGAAAAAGTTAAGTAACGTGGCAATACCAAGGAACAGCTTCACAGTCAACTTTCCCTGTTGGGGAAAACAGAAAAATACTCCAAGTTATCAACCAAACCACAGCTATGTAATTTGTTCTCTTTGTTTTGCCTGTGCATCCATATGCCCCATAGATTCTGAGACTTTTAATTATTTGCACAAAAGAATGTCAAGTTTCACCACAACTAAATAAACGCTTCTCTAGATGACAATCAAAGTGTGACATCTGTAACAGGGCAGAGGCTGGAGGTGATACAGGCAACCTGTGCACTGCAAGCGAGCATCTTCAACACAGTGCGAAAGAGCCGGGCTCACCTGCATGTGTGTCTTTAGAGCTTTTAACCTCATCTCATCGACAGGGGACAAGACAGAATCCTTAACAACAGTGTGTCATATAACACTGCCTGTTACACAAACAAAAACAGTCTCTAACCTGTGCTAAAACAAATTCATTATGCATTGCCTCGTTCTAAAACAGACTGTCTGTCTGTTCGAAGACGCAGACGCAGTAAGCAGAATGGCCCTATGAGATAAGAGGGACAGTGTCCTTTTCATTGTTGTTTATTTCCTGCCTGCCTTCTCTATAATCCTCCGGTGTTGGAAATCAGTTTAAGAAATCAGCAATCCCAGGCTGGAATGGACACCCGTCACACTTGATTTGTTAACGCAATCACAGCCCTCGACAAAGTGTCAATGGAGCCAAAACGCCACCTTGTGAGATTCTCTGTCCTAATTTGATTTTGATGATCCTGCCTTATATTCCACTAGAGGAGAATTAAACTGCATAACTTTTCATTGAGTGTCTCTGATTACTATGCATTTACATAGTAGTTACTTGGTAAATACATATTTTCTTGCACATAATTGCAATGTTATTATGCTTAGTTACAGTGTATCTTAATGTGTATTTTTTTTTTTTTTTTTTTGCACAATATAAACCTAACTCTAAACTTAACCCTATATCCTAATCCTTTTCTGTTACAATTGTGTACCTACATATACCATGCAAGAAGATTTACACAAAAAATGGAGCAGAGAAAAGTCTTTAAAAGTTGCTGTAAGTACATTGTAACTATGCACTAATAGCATTGTAATTATGTATAAGTACGCATGCATTTACTAAGTAACTACTACTATGTAAATGCACAGTAGAAAATGTATGGTGCCAACTATACGATTAATTAACAGTGCAATTGTGACTATTGGATGAAACAGCTTTACAATAGGAGTTTTCCATCCCTGTCATACTAATGAAATACTACTGCTGCTTCTACTGATACACAGATCTCACTTTCCTGGCTCAGTCAAGTACCAGCTGCTAATAACCAACAATTGCTTTAAAAACAGTTGCACAGCACGAGAGAGACACAATGAAGAAGTGATCCGCTAGGATATGCACTCCTTGCCAGCTGTCTGATTTATGGTTCTAGCCCTAATCCAGTGGTTGCTAGTGCCAGCCAGTCATTTAAACAGTGGACAGACTAGCAGTTTAACAATAGTGCATTCACGCTCTGTCACAAGCACTAATACCATGTATCTTTCCAAAACAAGGGATTTAGGGGAGCTCCCTAATAAAAGCAGAGTCTCAAAACAATAATTGCGTGAAAATAGGCAATGTTACAGCTGTCTACAATGGTATTTAAAATGTTTTAAAAAAAGTTAAAAAAAGTAGCTAGAGACATTTAAGACGCAAAGTGTGACCCATGTTTACGAAACGCCCTCTATTTTTGATTATATATATAAAGTGTGACTTGTAGATTGACTTGCAGATTTTGCTAGTTACAAGCACTTTAGGAAATGCCCTCCATTTTTGATTATATTATACCTTTTCAATTCTGGAGATGGATTAGTACAGTATAATGTGTGTGCTTTGATATGCACTGCAGACAAACGTTGATTTCAGCTGCTAACATCAGCGCACACCATCTGTAGTTTCAGTAATATCATATTTCACAGATTCAGGATTATAGAACCGTGTCCTGTGGATGTGACAATCCCAAGCAGATGGGTGCAATAACATGTTTTTCAATTTAATTTAAAAGTGAACTTCCCTTATAAATAACTTGTCTTTACCGTCTCCGATAGCAAAATTTAAGGGGAAAATCATCTCTAATGCAATGGTCTGTGAAGTTTAAAAAAAATAAAAAAAATAAAAAATACATAATGGTCTCTCAAATGGCTTTGACACTGTGGTGGCAACAACTTTGTAAAACTGCCTCTACAGAAAGGTTTCATTTTACTTGTACGATTCCCATGGCTGACCTAGAAAATCATAAGATATAGCTGTGTACCGAGTAGGAAGACAATATCTCAAAGTGACATTGTTACAATGTGAAATCCATCTTTGGGTTAAGAGAATTCTTGAGACAACACTACATGACAGACAGGGAAGAACATAGGGATAAATACTTGGGCAATATAAAATGTAGACCATGTTTGATTGATTGGTAAAAACAGGGCTTTGTACTATATGATGTTAACAGCTGCGTCTCAAAGTAAGAATCGAGAGTCCATTAAACCACAAGAAATCTCAATGCAAAGTCTTATAAATCATTGAGTGGGGGATATATTACATTTGCTTGCAAGCTTGGATGGAAAGGGACAGACATATAAACCTCACTGCCTTCAAAAATGAAAAAAATAAGTCAGAGGGTGAAGCCGAGAAATTATAAGTTCACTCAGACCTTGAGGGTAGCAAACCAAAGGTGTCTATCGCGTTCCGGGTCTAACAATCTCCTTGACATTCAACAAGAAATGAACAGCCCATTTCCAGAGGAAGACTGTAGGGTTCACACTGTCAAATAACAACGTGAGGGTAATTTACTGCATATCACAACCTTGTTGCACAATGGGTACAAATGAAGACTAGGTTGCATTATATATACACACAGTGGTCCATGGCATCATTCCTCTCTATGGAACCATGTCTCCCACAGGCATGTTCTGTTAGCTAAAGCCATGAAACCACGTTTCCTTAACAAACGCTGTGTCATTATTGTGACCTAAAGTGTGTAGAAACATCCACAGTGTGGGCATAATATATGTGTTGGTAATGACAAATACGCATACCGCATGTATTATATATGGAATTTTTCATTTTTCAAATTCTATTCCCCCATGGAGAGCAATATGTCCCACATGAGCACTGGTAAAAAGTGAAAACGACCAAAAAATGTGTATGACAAAGTGACAAATGGGACTTTAACAATAAATCCCAAACAATAATCTTTACGCTCCTAAATCAATTTTCATATAGAGACAATCGTCAACAGATACTAAAACCCTGGTCAACTATATAAAAACAATAGCATTAATTAAACTAACGTGATATCTGCAAATGAAAGCGCACAACACCGATTGTTATGCTAGTGGGTTTCCACTTGCTGATTCCAATATTCCAAACACAAACACAGCTGTAACATTTACCATGCCATCTGCAATCCAATCTGAAACCAGACACTACACACAAGCCAAAGCTCACATATATGCATCACAGTTTAATATAATTGCTGTTTATCAAATGCGATGGGAATTCACCAGCCTCCAGTAGTACCCTGCCATTATGGTACATTCCCAGCCTATATACTAAAATTTCTCATTGGGAACTTAATTTTTGAGAGTTTGAGAGATCTAGTTCTGCCAGCCCGCAATCCTAACTGAGTCACAATTGAAATCGATTAGCTATGCTGGTGTTGAAAATGAAAAAGTCATATTTCAAATAGCTTACAAGTTAGTGCCAGTAGCAGATGGAATTGCTACTGATGAAAAGTTGTCTTAAGACAGATATATATATATATATATATATATATATATATATATATATATTATATATATATATAAATTAATTTTTTTATTTGATTCCTATATAAGGAGGTTATCCGTTAAAAATTAGATTTTTTTTCCTGTCTCCTGTTACAACTCACAGCCTCTGGTACATTTTTATCATAGTGCTTAATTACCAAATTGGCTCAAAGCAAGAGCCGCTTCTGACACAGCACAGGGTAACAATAAGAAAAAAAAAATGAAACTAAGAATTAAATTGCGCTTTTACAGCTTTTTATTTTAAAATGTAGCTCCTCAAGTCCTGTTTTGGCAGTTCATTGACGTATTTACTTTACCTCATTTAGTAAGTCAGAATATTTCACTCCATGCTGTGTGGCTTCTGCGCTTGCTTCTTTGAGCTAGCCTGGATAATTGCTAGGATAGCTTGGTATCAGCCAGTGGGACGTTTATCAATTTTCTACAAGCGCCGACCTGCCAAGGTCTTTTCCATGCATTAATTCTCACTTAAAAGAATGAAATTTGAAAGGGTTTTTCCAAAAAACACACACAAAGAAGCACAGTTTAACTCGGTGGAGCACATTTGTCAATCCCCTCTTTCTTCCAAAAAGACTAACTCTGTAGATGTAATACTTAAGGAAACAGATGCATCTAGGGTCCCTAAACAAATGCTGAAGTGGCATGACTGAGGGTTTGTAACAAGCAGCAATGCATAAGATTAATGTCATTCAGTTGTGATTCAAGTTTAATCTGGCGCTGTGGAATATTTTTAGTTGCAAGGACTCTAAATGGTCTAAGAAAAGAAGCCAAACTATAAAGAGAAAGACTAAAAATCCAAAAAGGGTTATAATGCAGCAATTATAGATTTCACTGTTCTTAAAATAACAATGTTTAACAGTACTACAAAAATACCAAGGTATTGTTTTCCCAGCTCTAGGGCGCTTCTCTTATTTTCATGAAACTGTAAGTTGGGTATAGATTGATGTTCGTCTGCTGGGGCTATTGTATTTAATACAGCAATAAATGGTCGGTCACATGCATCAGAAATAAAAAGGAATTTGCGATGTTGGAAAGGTCAGCACTTCAGACAAACAGCAGTTGCTGAAAGCTGACCAATGGAAACTAAGTGATGTGACATTTATACACTGGCGCCCATCTCCATCTCACCTAGGGTAGAGAAAGCTCTATAGCCCATCAAAGGTTACATTAAAACAGCCTGGGGATTCGCCTCTGATCTCTGGGGTAAAATAAATCTGAGCAATAAGCTGGCAAATGTAACATTAACAATTGTAGATTGGGGATTACATGCATTGCATACACATGGTCTGTATGCAAGCATAGGCACAGCCCACTATGAAAGACAGAGCCACTTTGTGATGGTGGTCCACTATGAAAGGCGCTATATTAAAAATTTATTATTATATTACTATGTAAATGCACAGTAATTATAGACACTTAATGTAAAGTGTAACTAAACTATTTTAGCTGAATGATTGTTTCCCTTGCTCCCCTTCTATCATAAAGAAAGTATAAATCTCATGTAGCTTCATATTTTCAACATGAGTTTGTAAGGTATCAAGACTCTTAAATACAGAATGTTATATTTGTAACCCATGTGAGGCCTTACACTTCAAGCCATGGTAAATTCCTGTTTTTCAATTCCAATTCTATTTTCAATTTCTTTCTAAAATCAATTCCCAATTCCAATTCCCTTTCCCTTTTAAATAATTCCAGCATACCACTGATCAAAATTGCAATTAGCTGTATTCTGTTAAGATTAGCTTCTCACTGTGGCAACAAAGTACTTAATTACTTACATTGAAATGACTGTTAAATTGACTTCAAATGGAAGCAGCTGAACAATCGCAACAATTGTTATGTCTCTAAAATATCAATTCCAATTCCTTTGAAGGAATCTGAACCCTGCTTCAAGCTGTCATGAACGTCACATTTCTGGTGAATGTAAAAACAGTTTGGGGTCTTTATAATAACTCTGTGTGACTTGAAAAATGCAGAGGAGACACAGCATTAGAGCAATTAAACAACAAGCAATTTCTAAGTGATTCCAAATGCGCTAAACAAGCAGCAAACTTCTCCTGTGTGCTTTTAACTGCCTTCCTTGGGCAATGCAACATTTCAAAATGACAGAAATAAAAGCTAAATCCCTCTGGCATGAATGCAGGTTTAATTAAGGACGTGTTTCAATTTAAAATGCTACAAAGCACTACTGCTAAGCACAGACAAAATGTAAAACTACGTTTTCAAAGCGTCTCAACAACGGGCCCTGATATGAAAGCAAGGGTGAGGTTCCTTCCAAAATGTTATCCTCACTGGAAAGGTTTACTTCAGAAACTAATTAAAACAAGTGTCTCTTAGAAATTACTGCTACTGACTTTCAAATACAAACAAATGTGGACCTTTCTTCACTGACTCTATGCTACACGGCAAAGGTGATAAATGTTTTTATAGGCTCTGGTAGACCTCTGGGTGTAATGTAATAAACTACTGATTTTATACAAAAGGGTAACAGTCTACATAAAAAGCCAAAAATGAAATATTTACCAAGGAAGTTAGTAACGGAACTAATGTACCACTGGGTCAGCAGTGCAGCGATAAATGTGAGTTCATGTTGAGCATCTTTATTGCTGAACCCTGATTAATGGGTTTGATTGCTTGAACCCACACAGTCTTAAGCTGAAGGAAGACAAAGCCACTTTGAAGCTTGGAACTCGGCTTCAGGAGACTAGGTTTTAGGCCACTGCATGGCATGCCAGGAGATACTTGAGGTTTGATACGGCAAAGTTGCCTCAAACTAGGTCTCCCAGTCTCTTTGAAGCAGGTTTCAATCCACTGTTCCTGAAAAAAGTGGCTGTGTCACCTCAGCTTTACACTAGTGCCAGCATTCTCTCATACACACAGTAGAACATGCCTCGGGTCTTTCCATTTTGTTTTCCAACTTCTGTAAATTTAGTTCAGTAACATTTCTAAATGCATGAGAATAATTGCTTAGCAAGTCCATCCCACAGGGGCTTTTATACTTTTGATATCTGCGAACAAACATACTTTCTTACGCTGCATAACTTTTAGGTTCTTGGGGAAAGTGATTTTCTTAATTAGCCTCATCTGAATAGGCAAACTAGGCCTGTTCACGGAAGTTAATTTCAATGTTGCTCTTAATAGCTAAAATAATGTATCACTGTCAACAAACCAGCATAGTGCTGGGAGAGGGCATGTAAAAAAAGAACTTTCCATACTTAATCTTACTAGCAATGCTCATTGAAAGAATATTATATTGCAGCAAGGCAGTATTTTAATGCGCAAGGATAAAAGAAACTTTTACACAGTTAACCCATACTGCAACTAGCTATTAAAACACGATTTAATACAATGGGTTAAACACAGTGGGTTACTATGGCAGATTTATGGCAGCACACATAACCTGGATAACATAGCTATGCACAGGACTCTCAGTTGCTTCCCTTTTAAACTAAATCTATACAATTATATATTAGTGGTATACAATGGCTCTGGGATTTTGTCTGCTATTTCAAGTTGCAGTTTTCAATGTATTTTTTTTTTTTTTTTTTTAGGAAACTAACTGGTTTACACAGACAGAAACCCGATTAGACCCAGCCCACCTCCACACTCATCCCGCAAAAGCAACTTGTGGAGAGGCAGGAAAAACAGGTGCAGAGGATTAAATAAACACAGTTCCCGTTTGCTAAGCAGTAACACAGCCCTGGCAGTGGTGCTCGTGTGATTAATTACCATGCCCTGCTTGCTTGTTTTCCTCGGTTTCAGCATGAACTTTTGTGACGCCTATATATATATATATATATATATATATATATATATATATATATATATATATATATATATATATATATAATTTTCTTTCTTTTTTGCGGAAGTAGAGGAAATGTGTGTGTAGAATTTTCACGAGCTATTGGATGAAAAACCTGTGGTTAACCGTTTTGCATCACCTAGAATTTTAGGATTTAGACATATATGTATTAACATCATTTTTTGTTTAAGATAAATAAGTCTAAACGCAGCAATGGAAATAAGACTCCCTTTGCTTAGCAGTTTGATCCATTCCTGGTTTTACTATGAGCTTCTTAACACACATCTGAGCTGGTTATCTGTACACTGTGGCTTGTAGTAAAACCTGAATTGGATCAAACTGCTATGCTATAGGGGTCTTATTTCCATTCCTGAAATGATAAACAACTGTTACACAAAACAAACATTTAATCTAATAAATGTAGATTACATACAATATTAACATTTCTGAAGAGATTTTTTGTTTGTTGCTAAAAACAAAGCTAACAAACTATCTATTCTAACTTAAACGGGATTGACAAACAGCTGCAGACCAGCATTCAAGAGTGCAATATATCAATGCAGAAAACAAGCAACTTATGAAGTATGAATGATTAAGAGTGGAGCCTGTTTGAGGGTTTTTTGTTATGTCTGAGTACCGTCACTCTGCTGCAGGAGACAACGGTTAAGTGTTTATTTTAATTTTGTATAAGGAATTGTCAATCAATCCTCATGGCACCCTACCAGTGTTATTCAACTCATTGAGTAGAAGGAGGAGATGGGAAGAGCTCTTTGTGTTCTGTGATTAATGTTGCATGCATGTACTCTCTATGATGTTTGCATGCATTACTTTACAGGCTAGCTTGAGTTCTACTTGCATAATTATTTTGCACTCCAACACTTTTCTTAATTAGAGCACCTCTTTGCTTACTTTTCTAGTTCTTGGCAACTTTCTGAAAACTTTCTAATTGAAGTGGAGTTGTTCCCTTGGGTTTTTATACTACTAGTGCTATATTCTTTTATTTTTATAATTGTTTTTTAACACTTTCATGCATAGCAACTTAAAGTCTTATTATATGGAAGATGCAAATACATGATGACCTCATATAAAGCAATGGGGGGAAAAAAAAAAAGTTTATTAAGTGTCCAAACCTACTTTAAATATTTTTTTCTAAGCTATTTTGAATAATTCATACATGAAAGGGTTAAATAAATCCCAGTACCACTTTATATTAAGTTATTCTAATTACTAATTTATATAGTACATGCATGTGTACTTACACATACATTTATTTTCCACAGTTACAGTGTATCTAACGTGTACATCTTTTTCCACGATATGTGTAAGTACACAATTGTATCTGGAAAGGGTTTGAGTGGTTAGGGTTAGGTTAGGGCTAGGGTTAGGGTTAGAGAGGGCTAGGGTTAGGGTTAGAGAGGGCTAGGGTTAGGGTTAGAGAGGGCTAGGGTTAGGGTTAGGGTTATATGATGCATAAAAATGTACACATTAAGCACATTGTAACTAAGCATAATGACACTGTAATTGTGTACATACACAGGTGCTTAGATTAGAGACACCTAATGTAAAGGGTTTCTGAAATCTCTGTTTGCAAGCATGGCCTGTTAGGTAGTGGTTCACTTCCTTGGTCAGTTCACTTGGAGAGTTAAATTATCATTGTCTTTCCTATAATTAACCAACCTCCAGAACTGGCACTGATCTCCCAGTACTGAGTTCTTTTTCTGATGCATTAATTTAAATTGAAAAATAGCACACACATACACGCACACACTCACACACACACGCGCGCGCGCGCGCGCACGCACACACACATTTGAATGTCTGACGTACTTTCTTAAAACATTCAGGGCAATCAGACCATTTCAGTCTCAGCAGGTTTTAACAAAATCAGTTCACAACAAACAAAGACCATACCGCTTATACATTCAACTCGTCCACTTTAATTAAACGTCATTTCTAAAGAAAGCTTATAAAAGCTGAACAAATCCATTAAAAAATAAAATAAAAATTATAGCAAACCGGCAAGCAAATATTAAAGATTGTGGCTATTATCGTAGCGTGGAGCCATTATACAAGCAAGACTGACACTGGCAACATCCCTGCCAAGTATTATGAACATCACTGACATACCTATACATTAACCATCTGAAAAGCCAAGGCAAAATCGAAAAAAGAATCATGTTAAACTTGAAAACATTTTTAATTTAATTGAAGGTCAAAAAATCCAAAATTGTATAAATACTACATTCTACTATTGCATAGCAGTTTCACCCATTCTGCGTTTTACTACGAGCTTGGTTAGCCTCAACCTATAGTCAGCAAGCTCGAGTGTGTCTTCTTGTAAAACCAGGAATGGACTGCTTTGCCTTTGGAGTCTTATTTCCAGTCCTGGATAACCGAAGACACAGTTTCATATTTATCACAAAGAGATTGTGAATGAAAGCTGCAGAAGGTTGGAAGCATTTTTTTTTTTTTTCACAGAGAGTTTTACTTGCCGACCATAAGAGTCTCTTACGTGAGATCAAATAACTGAGCTAGAACAGAAAGGTTTGAAAAACCCTGCTAAGATATTCCCAACAATGGCAACACAATGGATTTATAGCACAATAGCATTTACAGCATTTTAACATGGATTGCCATTAGATCTGCCCTTGTCCTAACTCCTATTGATAAATCTGCTCTGAAGATGTTGACCTCCCTACTAAAATGTTACCACATGGTGCCATAATCGAACTTAACATTAATGAACTCTATTAGACTGTAGATAGGGAAACTTGTCGAGGGACTTTTCAGATAGAACGTTGAGTTGTAAAGGAAAACAAAACATTTAAAAGGTTAATATACCTGTACCTTTTAAATTAACAATACAGTTGACGATTTAATTGCAATTATACTCTGTTTATGGGGCATTAGCTAAGTGTGTAAATTAGCATCTTCCTGACTCAGCACTGCCGTCTAATCAGGTTTCTCTTGCTGATGTAAACAAGAAAACAATCAGTATATTACCCCTGCTGCAACTATATCAGTCTTGCAGCTGTTGCTTTAAACAGATTTTATCTGAGCTGAGAGCTAGGCCTTGCAGCTCAGAAAGAAGAGAGAATTTATAAACCTTTGTCAAGACAAGGAAACAACCGCTAAGGATGAGCTGGATAGTTTAATGGAAAGGGTCTATCAAAATGAGAGACAGTTTAACTAGGTCTGAGACAGCGATACGGCTGGATGATTTTGCAGCACAAAAAAAAAAAAAAAAAGAAGGCAACTGCCTGTCAAAGCGACTAGATCTCATTTGTTTGACGTGGCTGTCAATGTCTACACAATGTACAGAAATGGAACTCTCACATGTGGAATTCTCTGAATGGCTACAGTGACAGACAATGACTTGATTTTAATTGGAGAAGAGCATGTTGCGGATTGTGATAAAAGAAAAAAAAAAGGTTGTTGCTGACACCTTTGGTGTGTTGTTGAGATTGAGATTGAAATCATGCCTTACGTATAGTGTACAGTAGATTGGCTGCCAGAAAAGGCTGTTGTTTGCATTAAATAACGTTACAAACTGTATGGGCATTTTTGGTTGCAGCAGAGACTTGTGCCAATGTGAATGACTTTGCAGAGAACTAAATATAAGGATGCATTTTTTTTCATGTAGGGATAAGTCTCTGTATGCAAAGAGAACATTCGCTTACCCACATGCAGCGATTTGAAAGAGATTCGACTTAAGAGCCCAGAATGAATCCACTGTTTTATGTATAAACAAAGCTAGGTCAAGCTTTGAATGGGATCCCAAAGAAGAAGGGGTAACTCTTTGTAATAACTTTGTAAATGATGCAGTTCGGAGATGCTAAACGCAGGGTAGGTCTGGATAAAAAAATAAATAATAATAATTGTATGCATCATCCATGCAAAATGCGCTCAGCAAAGAAACTCCTGGAAATGTATTCTCTCCCCTACGGCAACATTGAGAGAGCAGAGAGGTCTGCCAGTAATAGAATTTGTATCTCATCTCACCCATAAAAAATGCAAATAAGCAGTTGTTATAGAGATTCTTTTTCAGGACAACGTAGCTCACTGAAAACAGAAGAGTGATTACTTGATGCTACAATAATGGTTTCCAATAAATGTTTAATTCCTACTGGAGCTGTGAGGGATGAAGTCGTCCCTCTTTTTACAGCCTTGAACGAGTTTACTGATGCTTAATCTAAGGCTTACAAACTAATTATAACTTCTAAAGCAAAAGCAAATCTGTTCAAACTGTTAGAAACGCTGTGGTCTGCAAATATATCTTCCGTGTAAACCACTAGTTTTATAATCGCAGTACGATTTATATAAAGTGTAAAGTTCATATAATTCATTGTAATTTATTTTAAAAGCCGGCAAAACAGGATCTATTATATTGATTGTCTTCTTTAACTGGAAAATTAGAATATAAATGAGTTCCTAGCTGTTATTCATTTCTGCTGAAATCAGTTTATATTCGTTTTGCTTCATCAGTTCCTAAAAATGAACACAATTAGTTTTGCTCTGAGAAGATGTGTTTTTATTGGCATTGCCTTATCCAGTGGGGTACTATTATATTTCAGCTTTAAACATTAACATCACTGATACACATAATAATTACCAGTAATGAAACAAATGTAAGCACACCAAATCATTTGAAATAGTGTATATTGATTAATACCACTGTGATAATATTGTGAATACTAGCAATGCTTGATTCTGTTCTAGGGACATGCAAACCTGCAGCCAGTTTATCATCTGACTGGGCTTTGTGTTATTGTGCAATGTGTGTGTATATGGCATAACAGTACAATTGCAATGTTTTGTTTTTAATTGTTTTGTATATTTTTATTTGTGAGGTCTATTGTGCAGAATGTGCAGCCAGCTGTAATCATTAGCCTAAACTAGTTTTCTTGATATGCAGCCGTGTAAGTGAATGACGTGTTACATGTGTGAGTCGCCACTGAGTAAGAGAATTAGTGTTGATATGCCGCACAGGCACGCAGATTTAATTACAACACAGTGCTGATGCTAGGGTACCAACTAGGTTAACCATATTGCCACATTTAATAAAGAAACTAAAGATAATAAAGCCAAAAATAAAATGTTGCCACACAAAATGGCGAGCGCTTGTCGAACTAACAGGATCGTTCCGCTCCAGGACCCGGCTGCTCTACGGTAGACTGTATTGGGATCTTCTGTTTTGTTGCTCCCAGCGACTCTGAGCCATTCCGACTATCCTGTCTGGGCCATCGTGGCATTTTACGTCCAAAAACCTATTTCGAATTTTATGTACTTCCAATTTCACAGAGATTATGCTCAAGTATGAAAAGTAGTATTCAATTCCGTAGGTTCAATGTTTCACCCTAGAAAACGCAGCGAATAAAGGCTATAGTGTGAACAGCTCTTAGACAGTAGAAATAATAAGAGGATGTTTATTAAATTACAGTATCAGAATGCCAACACATGGGTTTTATTTTTTGTACACTTTGCACAGAGTGTAATTTAAAAACGCCTGACAGAATATGTTCCACCAAATGAATATAGATGCAAATGTTATTGCCGCAGCTTTCATGTTTTATTATTATATTGGATATTCTGTCGCTCTTCTGTGATTTCTTATTTATTTTTGCAACTATGTTTCTAAATGCATTAGAATTTTTCTAGACAAATCTACTTCTCAGCAGAGTCTATATATATATATGTGTGTGTGTGTGTGTGTGTGTGTGTGTGTGTGTGTGTGTGTATATATCACACACACACACACACACACACAGTCTTCCAAAGGACCATAATTTGTTATGGAGCACCCAAAACAATATTTCCGCTCCAACTGTTTAAAAGAATGGCTTGGAAATTGACGATGCAGTTTCTGGTAGCTGACTGTTGCAAGAACTTTGTCCCTTTGGGTCGGACCCCAATGATCCAGCATCGACAGCGGCTTCGTAACCCATTCCATACCTTCATCACTCTCTAGAGTCATATGAAATCAAATACTTTTTTGCCTCTCAAAAAACATTCAAACAGTTTTTGAATTGTTGCCCCTTTGGGGACCATAGTGAACTTGAATTTCATGTTCTTTTCAAAGCAAACAAGCACGGCACTGTATTATATTAGTGTGCCTGTGCACATATTATATAGGAACCAAGCCACTGTTATACCTGAAAATGTTACTGCTGCAGTGCCCCTTCTAAGTTAACCTTGTTGCATGAGAGTAGATGTTATTTACTTCATGCTAATATTGGACTCGGCTTTCGCCCATAAAATAAGATCGCAGTAGTGGGGACCAACAAAGACGTAGCTTATCTATTATAGGAGGCTGTGTGGTCCAGTGGTTAAAGAAACCAGCTTATAACCAAGAGGTCCCCGGTTCAAACCCCCAGCTCAGCCACTGACTCACTGTCTGACCCCTTAGCAAGTCAATTAATCCCCTTGTGCTGCGTCTTTGGGGTGAGACGTTGTTGTAAGCGACGCTGCGGCTGAGGCATAGTTCACGCACCCATCTCGTAATTTGTGAAGGTTATGTTAATGTTAAATTAATATTTAACATTAATATTTAATAAATATGCAATAGCTGGTTTCTTGCTAAATGTTAACCAATTGTCGATTGAAAATGTAACTGCATATCAAGCCCGTTTATATTAAGTTGTGTTATCCTTGAAAATATCGAATCATTTCCCATTGTTTACAGGTTTTAAATCGAAAATACAGCTAATCTGACTTAAACGTTAATGGAAAGTAACAAGGAATCATCGAACGTAAATTTTATATCAATTGCATATCTATTAAATATTAATGTAACATTAATTTAATATGCAATTGCATATCTATTTTATATTTATGCCACGCTATATAAAGCGTTAACGTAGTATCTTGAACGAATAACTTTTCTGGCACGTCTTATGTGATATAATGAGATATTGAACCAAAGGAGAACAGCAGAGCTACATAATTTCAATCACTGACTCCCCCAGATTTATGATCGACTGAAATCCGTCACCACAACTCTGTAATTATATGTCCCAGGTTCTTGATTCACAAGTGTTGGAAACAGCATCTGCATAATTGACAGCGTTGATAGAGAAAGAGAGGGAGACAAGTTAAAAAAAAAAAAAGATAAGGAACAATGACTTTGAAAAATGAAGCAGCCAGATGCCTCTCGACATGCAGCACAGTAGAGACGAGAACTAGAGGATGCACGGCTGATTAAAGTGAAGATGCTGCAGTGCAAGGTGGACCTAGCAAGCAGCATGTCATAGTGATTTCACGGTGCTTTGATGGTTTATTATTTGGGTGTTTATCAGAAATGCAACCTAAACACACTTACCTAATTAGGCAGGCAGCCAGATGTCCTCCTTTTCAATGGATATTTTCTAACCACTGCTCCTTATGGACCGCCATGTTCTGTTATGCAAATCCTATAAAAAAAAATAAATACAAACAATCAAACGAATTTAAGACAGTTTCTTATAGAGAAACTTGGTCATAAAATACTGTAGTTTTATTCACTAATGTATTCTTCTGCGTTTTGTTAAGATAAAATGTGTTTATCATTCCATGTTTTACTACAAGCTTGATTTGCGCCAGTGTATAGCAAACAATCTCAGGTGTGTCTTATTAATCTCAGAATGAAACCAGGAATGGATCAAACTGCTGCGCAATGGGAGTCTTAATTCCATCTCTGATTTATATACCATCCTGGCTTTTGACAGTGTTATGACAGGTCCACATTTTGTCCATCCCTGACTACACCTTACTTGACTATATATATATATATATATATATATATATATATATATATATATATATATATATATATATATATATATATATATATATATGATGCTTTCTCTGTGGCATTTGGTTCTCAATAAGAATGTTATTGTAAATGTTATTAAAGTTTAAAATTTGTACCAGCATTATTCAGTGTTGAATATTGTTGTGGGTGGTGTTGGTGATAGAGTTGCTTTATATAGAAATCTCTGGAAAGTCTAAGTCTGTCAGCAGTGGTGTAAATGAAATGAAGCTCTGTTTTCAACGAGCCACAGTCTTTTAAGCAAGCGGAGTTACAAAATCTCTTATCCAATTACCAGGCAGACAGTATTGTAATGCTTTTCCGACATTACATTCAATTTTTAATCATGATTCAATCAAAAACGGCCAAATAGATATCACTTTCCCCCCCAGTTTAATCCACAAGAGCGTGATGAAGGGCAATCAGCATTTTTGCTTCTCTCTTCTTGCTCTGATATTTCTTTCAAGGTTATTTCCTAAGGGACCCTTCCCTGTCTCTGTCACGTTATATGGCGTAAGATATTCAGGGAATGTCACTTAACTCAATTGCGTTTGTGGGTTGTCAGTGTTCTGTGATATAGAAGGCTGGTGTGAAGTCGCACTTGCTTTGTACCTTATCTGGTTGACGTAGAGTGTTGAATTCTGCTACTGATACAGAACAGGACTTTAATAATGCAGTTCTAGGCTTGGCTTGATAGCTTAGTCTGTTGCCTGGGGAGCAGGGGAAGAAGAGAATCGAGCCATTTGAAATTAAAGAAAGTGTTAAAACATTGCCATCGGATTTCAGCAACAGTTTAATGGAAACAGGCAGCCGAAAATAAAATGTTTACTGTGGAAGTTGTTTCACCTTTAATGGAACTAGCAGAGGGGTATATTGAACTATAATGAACTTGTCCACTGCCACATTTCTATTGGTTCCATGTTTGTCAAATCCTACTTAGACCCACCTTTGCTTATTTTGAGGTCAGTTCCTGCTTTGCATTCATTGTTGTGGGCATCATTTACCCAATATCACAATATTGATCATGTCTCACAGTGCTAGACATCATACCGGATATCAACGTTGTTTAAAGATGGCATTTACATTTAAAAAGATAGATGCAAAGTAGGATAAACAAGTTTTTTTCTGCAAATGTGCTCCATACAGGTAATTAAAAGTGAAACAATTGTAACACTTTACATTGTCTCCTACTAGTGTGTTTTTACATAGTAGTTACATTGTAAATACATGTATACTTACAACGCTATTATGCATAACTACAACATATTTGATGTGTATTTTTTTTTTTGCATGATATAACTCTAAAACTAACCCTTTGATACAACTGTGTACTTACATATAACATGCAAAAATATTTACACATTAAGTACATTGTAACTATGCATAATAACATTATAATTATGTGTATGTACACCTAATTAACTACTATGTAAATACACAGTGATGAGAGACAATGTAGTCTTACTGAAACAACTTCCATAGTAAATTTAACATTTTTGGCTGAGATTTATACACACAATCCCAATCTAAATGACCTTTTACATCAAACTTGTAAGGTTAAAAAACAGGGTCTTTATAGATAGAGTTTGGCTTCACTACAAGCATGTTCCCATCCTTAATCAGATCGTGTTTGTTTGGTTGCTTCTGATCATCTGGTTTGTAGGAAGACAGTCTATTAATACACAGCCAGGCTGAAGAATGTGTGAGTGACTAAACAAACCTTATGCATCCCACTACCACAGCAAGTGCACCCACCGCTGTACCAAGAGTGTGGCACGAATCAGGAGATTACAAACCGTGAGGAGCGCACACACACACACACACACACACACACACACACACACACACACACACACACACAGAGGAGGAGGATTAGAGTACGATGCAGTGGCTAAAAACACTTTCCTGTACCCAGGTTTGATGCTGATTTACTGGTTTGAATTTCAACCATTTCCACTTAGCAGATCAAGGCAAAGGGTACCAATATTTGTGACTCCAACTCTATGGAAGTCAGTGGAATTAATTCATCAATATTGGTACCCTGTGCCTTAATTCAGATAATTCAGCAGATTTTTAACTACCACTTGGTAAGACACACTCACAAGAGCTATCATTGCCATGTAAGTATAATATGTCAAACAATATTTATAATGCTTAATACATTGGGAAATAACACTGTTGCAGATAGAGGGTATGTACGATCTATATATGACCAGTATGTGACCCGTGATTTTAGGTGAAATGCTTGTGAATTTGCCCCCTGCACTGCATCAAATTAAGATTGACTACATTACTGTCCATCAATTATACAACAATATATAATATAATATAAACTTTATGCACCCCGATAAGTGAATAATAATACAGCAAATCTTAAATCCAGCACAGGGGGCTAATTCACAAGCATTTCATGTAAAATCACTGGTCGCATACTAAGCCCCCACCCCACCCCCTCTGGACATTAGTGTTAATCAAGTCAAAAAATCGACACAGAATTTAATGCAATTCCCCAGTCTCAGGGAGAGGTTCGTGATGGCAGTCAGACAGAAAGTATTCAGGTCAAGACTGAGGTGAGCTGTGAGCTCCTATCGTATCTGACTGTAGTCTGCACACAAGCTCCAAAACCTCTATCAAATTCACCCTGTTCTGTAACCTTGCAATCATGGTCCAAAGAACAGTCTACATTTAAAAGACGAGGGACTGCTAATTAAAAAACAAAACAAACAGAAAAGAAAAAAGGCACATTGCAGTGCGGGCTTGCGAAAAAAAAAAACTGTTTAGGAAACAAATTTCATGAGTGTTCTTACTAGCTGTAGCATGAAAAGAGTAAGATGAGGCATAGCTAAATCTTATTTTCAACTACATTTACTTGCTTTTCTGTGGAGGCTGGCAAGCTACAGCAGAATGTTGGCAGCATAGGAACACTGCATGCATTGCATCTCCCTTTCAATGTGCTGCTATTTGCTTGCCGTGTCTGTTGGTTATGAATGGGAAAGCATATTTGATTTCATCTGGGTTTTTTTTTTTTTTTTCCAGCAGTAAATTATTTGTTGGGTTTCTGTTTTTTTTTTTTTTTTTTTTACGGTTCTTTCGTTTTTATTTACTGCGTGAAATTATTGTTTTTGATTACTTTCCAAAATTCTTGGGAGTTTTTTTTTTTTTCTGTCACAATATATATAGAAACTCGACAGTAATTCCACACTTCAGTTGTACCTTCTTTCCTTTGCTGTCTTCCACAAAGAAACCCTTATGATCACAGGTACATTCTTATGTGGTTTTTGTGTGTTTTCGCCACAATTTGCAATTCTGTTTTAAATTCCAAAAGCGTAAAAATACCTCCCTATGGGACTTGAATATAGCTCTGTTTCTAATTGTAAGCTCCTTTTAAATCTCACAAGTGTGTTACAATCGTCGAATAGAAATATAGGAATCTGCTGCCAATAAGTAGTTGGGGTGGGTTTAAAGTATTCAGAATGAACCGATGTGAGATACAGTCAGGAAGGGGGGACATTACCCAACTGCACTGGGAATTATTTTTTCACAAGGAAAGAGGCCAAGTCAACGTGAATTGAGAAACCATTTCCAGTGTTTTTTGGCTATACAACTATTTAATTAATTTTGTATTGGGGGTGGTTTATCGTTTTTTTATCGATTAAAATCAGATGTCCTAGTTATGATAAGTGGAACATCTCTACCGTTTGCTTTTATTGGGTGTATCCAGGGAACAGCTTCAATTGTTATGCATTGTAATATATGCCCCCTTACTGTACATTGCACATTGTATTAAATGACAAGTACTTTCCAAATCCTGTTATCATGCCATAACTCAACACGGGACAATTAAAGAAACGTCACCAAAGGGTCCCATTGAAGAAACAACGGTAGCAGTCTTGTGTCGAGCAGAACAACTGGTTTGTTTAAAGTCAGTCCAAAAATCTGAGTGAACACAAGTGTGCAGGAGACCATCACCTCCCTCGCTGGTATAACAACCTTGACTTTGTCTCGGATTGCATTTGCTGCGAAGGCTGTTATCTCCTAGTCACTTAACGCAGCCTGCAGTTATTGCTTAAAGATCAAGTCAGCTTTGCATTTTCAATAGCTCATTTACATTTCCCTTACTCTTGTATGCCATCATTATGAGTGGTTCTGGGCTCTGTTGCTCCCTTACTGAGTTATTGTTATTTTTCTCTAGATCGAAATCATGTGCCCATGTAACCTTTCAGCTCTGCAAGTGTGTCATGTAGAGGGTTGGATATACAGTCATATCCATATCTCCCCACAATCTGATCCTTGCAATAATTTATGCTGTAAGTGTTCCATACATACTTGCATGCATGCATACATATGACCGTCAGTATCCCAGTTACTGGTGATTTCATCCCCGACAATTAAAGGAGGACAATAAAGTAAACAAAGAGGGTTTTAATATTACAAAAAGATAATAGGAATAGCAACTTAATGCTATTCATTTTGAATCTCCACTGCTAATCTGCTGTTACAGGGATTAGTCAGGAGTATTTACAGGTTCAATTCAAATGAACTGTTTAGTTCATAATGCACTGAACTAAAAGCCCTGCTAAAACCGAACACCACCGACTTGGAGTTAACTGCAAAAAAATTAATTTTGGTCAGTCACAGCTAATTCTGGACACTGCCCTAATTCAATTGTCGCTTAAGTTCATTATCATGTTATATTGCTGAGGGAAATTTCAATCAGGTGGATCAGATTCTATTTTGGGGTAGAGAATCACATGCATCAGGCATACAGTCATGTATGAACAGGGGATTGTGAGAAGTGTTAATTCATGCATTGAAGACATGCCATGTTCATGTGATTCTTACAAAGAAACATGGAATGAACACGGGTAATTAAACCCACATGTTATTAAATTATGATGAATTAGCAGGGCTGGATTCAAAAGGAATTACTTCAGAGGAGGAAGTGCATAAGATATTCACATGTTATTACTGTGGGATTCAGTCAGAATTCATTAGGAATTTGTGGCCATTATTTTAAAGCGTCAACCCTAAGATATACTGGCATCTCTGCATAGTTTAATGAATTGGTATCTCAGCCTACTGATGGAGAGGCAAGGACTGGACGCAGACCGCAAGAAAAACCCCTTACCATTCAACTAAACAGCAAGCTCTGTAGTGGAGAGGCAAGTACAGGCCTTCTGTTAATGTCAGTATTATTAACTCATCAGCCACTCGGAGGAGAGTCACTGCAAATGCAACCACTTCAACTAACACAACCTGCTCTGGTCAATGCTGAAATCCCAAGATCTTGACATGGAGAATAAACAAGCAGAAGCCTAGCCATAAATAATAAACTGTAAAATATGCTGCCTAATTTATGCAGTATTTTACATTTCTAAGGAGCCAGGCGTTGCAGTCTGGGAAGAGCACACCCCCACTCCCCACACTTGCAAAGACCTCTTCTCTGGTAATAGCATGTCCCCCAGAACTAGGTATAAGTTTTATTAGGTTTTCAGTCGTAATTTAGAGTCAGTGTGTGGGAGGAAGCGGATTTTTGAATTGCACGTCTCTGGAAAGTAACATACAAATTCAGGACAATTTATTAATTTTCATCTCTCTATACAAACCACAGCGGGGAATCTTGCAGAACATTTAAAAAAAAAAAGGGGGGGGGGGGTGTTAAATACAGGGATGGGAACTATTTAAATTCTCAGTAATATTGACTTGTTTCAGTCAAAAGTGGGACTCTCACAGGTTTTTATTAAGAAGTATGTAATGCATTAAGGAGACCTTTTTTCAATAGATGGCATGGGCAGTGACGTACTAAACAGGATTATGAATTCTAACAAGACACACACACATGTACATCTATAGGCAGTATTTCAAAGGATTTCAGTCTGTTTAGTTTGGTAACTCATACTGTATATTTACTTGTAACGTGGATAAGATTCCTTTGGGATATTCTTATATTGGGACTGTGTGATATTTTGGTCCACATAAAGCAAAACTGAATTGATCCCATATTTAATCATAAAGGAAACTACTTAAGACACATCTTACATATAGATATGTATTACAATTTCTTTGAATATTTTTCCAATCTATGAGACCTGAATCACAGCACTGATGTAACAGGGCAGAGGCTGGGCTCGAAACTGGAGACCCTGCACACTGCAAGCGGGCACCTTAACCACAATGCAAGAGAGCCACATTAGAGTAAATTAAGACTATAAGATTTTCGTCAATTGTGAAGTGGTAAGATTTTAGTAGTATGCATTATGCTATAATTACAATGCAGCTGGGTACAATGCACATTATCTTCGTAGTGTGCCCCAATGCTATTCATCCCTTTAGCTTAGGCTTATGTACGTTATCCAATTATGTGATCATAGGGCTCTGCAGCACAATATTTACTCCTGTTTAAAAAAGGCTATGGAAATTGAGGAAAGGCAGATCAGAGATCATTTATTACAGTGATAAAGTATGGATACTTACAGCTTAGCTTAGAAGCCTGCCATGGAGAATCCAGGCATACAAATTCCGATCTTGTAAGCTGCTAGATAGCAAGGTAACCCTATTTAGCACTGACACTTTCAATTGTGGTAAAAACGACTTTGCGCCTGTTCTCTTTCCTTTTTATTCTGTCTATGTGGCAGAACGTGACTTTCGGTACAGGATTTAAATTCCAAGAGAAGGTTGGATGGGAATGTAATGTGGCTTAATATCGATGGATGTAAATCCATTGTCATTAATATTTCAGTCTTGAAAAGCCTCTCTTACAGTCTTTGCCTCCGTCTGTCACTAACTGTAAAGTGGCTGTGTTTCTTGGCAACTACTTCCTCTTGGTTGGACCAAAATGAAATACCAAACGTTACATTCTATATTGAGAGTTATTGTTTAGATCAAATATGTGCCACTAGCATTAACAGAGATAAGACAATTGATCAAGTTACCTTCTCCTGAGAGAGAGCTTCAGACACTACATCGATGGTACCTCTGGAGGTATTGTGAGCTTCTCGTTTGTGTCGCCTCTATGCCTGGTATTTATAATCTAGTTGGCTAAGAGCCTACATTACTAGAGTTTGTTTCTGTTACCTTACTAATTATAATGGTCAGCAGTAGAATTCGTTAAATGTTACTCCACTCAGGTGCAACCAACCACAAATTGCTCTATTTTACAAGGCTACCATAGTTTCCTTCCCTATAATTTATTGTTATGACCCTGCGAAACTCATGAGAGAATTAAAATGCCAGGACTAACTAGAAATTCAGCCCTAAACCTCCAGATGTCCGTGTAGCCACTCCAGCTAAACTGATCCAAAGAATAATTAAAAAATTGACACATTAAATTCTGATTAATTAGTGACAATGATGGCCATTCTAGAAATTGATGCTTACCTTGTGATTTTCTGTTTTAGAAACAATGGATGCACCAACAAAATCAAAAAGCATTTATTTGAGAGATTACATGCAGCAATATCCACCTGGTGTCTCCACTCTCCCTGATTGAAATGCATGGTAAGGGACTAGTGGATATTATACAGTGCTTTGAAAGCCATAAATTTAGAGTTCATCAAAAGTAGAATAAAGTTGCAGAATTAATACACACACGCCGAGCCCTGGCACAAGAGTTACACAGCACAGATGACGGAATAAAGTTTATGAAAAATTGACAAGCTGCTTCAGCCCTGATCAATGCAGAATAAAACCATATTTTATTCAATCAGTTCATAAGTTTCTGAAGGCAGTGAGGATTTTCAACCTAAAACAAGTTTGCAGTTTGAATAAAGAAAACCTCCGGTTAGATTAGATTCCAGGGTTTGATGCTGACAGTTCTATTCCAGGATTTGATGCTGACTGTTCTATTCCAGGATTTGATGTGCACTGTAAATCAAAAAAGGAGGGATATCAGCTATATGAGAAAGGAAACGACAGTGGCATTTCTTTGATTGAGTTTTAGAGAAATGCAGAATAACAATTTTATCAATTTAGCAAGAAAGGATAATAATGGTTTCATTCCGGTACATTCAGAAGTACTTGGAGCTTAGATCTTAGTTCAGGCCACAGGAGTTTTTTTAAACTTCTGAGTCAGAAAGCCATCCGGATGTGCTGATTGAAACCCATACCAAGAAAAACCAATACAATTGAGTACTAACATTATGGGCTGTGGCACTCTGAGTCGTTTGTTTTCCTATGTTTCACCTGTGGGCTGCTTGCCACTTCATTTGCTTTTGATGACTGCCTCCTGATTACACTGTTTAGACAAACTTGGCAGCTACTTCACATACAAAGATATGTTAGCAAACATGTAGATTAGATGCAGATTAGCTTCACACACAAAGATATGTTAGCAAACATGCAGATTAGATGCAGATGAACCTCGCATTCAGGTGGATAAATATGTATTACAAAATACCACAGCCACATTTATGCTACTGTTTCTTTTACTAGTAAGTATAGCTTTGGATGTTTGCTTGTTTTCTATTGGCTAATCCCCCCCTTTGAAGAAAGTGACACAGGACAGTTCTCTCACCTTTCAATGTGTCAAGACAATTATGCCAGCTGTCACTGCGCTGGCCTCCCTCTCTGCGGAAGGAACACCAAGTTTGCCTATCTCTTATGAAAAAAAGTTTGTGCAAAAAGACTTCTTTGCAAACATTGTTTTCCCTAGGCAAGACACTAAGCTATCCAGCCTAGTGGCAACCTTTTTCCCTGTTGAGATCTATTTTTAAGGAGGATACAAGAATTCTGGTCAATCTTCCCAGTAAATACTACATACAGTATCTAATATAATATGTCATGAAGGAATGCAGGTTGGCATCTAGATATTTATTCCTCAAGGACAAAAAAAAAAGAAGGAAAAAAGTTGATAAATTCTAAGTGAGTTTATTTCTATATACCAAAACTCAAACTACCAGAAGCTTTAGACTTTGAGTCACTGATCTAACTAGGGCATTCCTTCAGGCAACTAGAGCACATTTTCTTAACTAACAGCAAAAAAAAACGCCATTACAAATCCTGGTAACACTTTATATTAAGGTGCTGCTTATTAATTTTGTATAAATGTGTTATAAATATATAATCTATACTTAATAACTATGTTATAGAGTATTAATAAAGCAGTATTTATATCTACTACTACAGCTTCAATGCCTAGCATTTTCTTCTCATAAGTGAAATATTAATCCTCCAAATTAGGAAAAGCATTCTACCGAAGGCAGACTGGCTGCTGTATTGTAATGTGTATACTAAAAGCTACTAAATATGTAACACTATCAAGTTAGCAAAACATTTAATGTACTGTATTGAAAAAAAAAAAACTTTTCTTGGAAAAAAAAAATATTTTTTTGTTTGCACCCATCAGTATATATCCCGGTAAACTGATTTAATTATTTGATCCTCGCTGAAAATTTGATTTTGTATGCCCTTCAAAATAATGCCTCAAGGCTCAAAAAACATTTACTTTTATCACTAGGGGTCTAAACCTATGCCATCTGGGATAAGCCCACACTGGACTTTATTGGAACATTTTATCTAAGAGGTTATCCTTAGGTTACCTGTGCAAATATATGATTGATGCAATCGAGTGCGAGGCACAGTTCCTTAAAATCCCAGCAGGTGTAGTCTGATATTGTTCACCTTTACAGGGCCAGCATTACTGGGGGGGGGGGGATTAAAAAAAAAAGAACCCACCTTAGATATCTTGAGCTCATCACATTTCTTATCTGAAGTGTGAAAGACAGAAATGGGACTGAAACTCAACAGTCTGGCTGTGAACATTATGATCCACCAAGCCCCTAGGCCAGCTGCACACATTTCTTCAGCAATTGACTTTACATGGATTTAAAAGGTCAACATGCACTTCAACCAGTTGCTGGAAGTTTGTAGTCTTTATTATGTGTGGGAAAAGCACTGATGAAACCCTGAGCTGCTTGACCCAAGAGTGGATTTGTCTTTCGGATGTAGTGTTGTTTGGTTGTTTGGCAGTTGTACCTGCTTAAAACTTTACAAGACCACTAAAAACAGCCCTTTATTCCACAACCTCCATTATAAATACAGATGTGAAACTGAAAGGAGACGCTCAATCTGTACTCCACTGGGAGAAACCATAGCTGAATTTCATTGGCGGATTTTACAGCACAGATTACAGTAACCTTGTATCTACATATTGGTGGTTGATTTAGTCCATGGTGATTCTTCGGTGCTGTAAAGTGCTCCAATAAAACCCACCAGTGGCTTATCCCAGCCAGGTAATAATAACCACCACCACCACCCCCCCCCCCCAGTAGAAACAAGACCAGAACGGGATAACTAGTCTTACATTGAATTCAATCTTTCTGCTCAAGCAGTTTGCTTTTTTTAGTTATTTATTTTTTTGTAGTTATCTGCAGAAGTCTGTTGAAAAAGAAAACAAACAAAAAAAGAGTCAGAAAAAAGGTAACAATTTACATTGTGTTTCTAATTACTGTGCATTTATGTAGTAGTTACTTCATAAAAACATGTTTACACATAACAATGCTATTACGCATACTTAATGTGTACATTTTTTTAACATGATACCGTATAACCCTAATCCTAACACCAACCCTAACCCTTTCTGATAGAATTGCATACGTACATATATTGTGCAAAAAGATGTACACATTAAGCACGTTGTAACTATGCACAATAACATTGTAATTATGTGTAGGTAAACTGTGTTTACTAATTACTGTATTTAGAGACACTTAATGTAAAGTGTTACCAGTTCATTATGTACAGTACATTATCCCCTTATCATTGTGCCACAGTTATTTGTACATATTTTTTCTAAATTAAGCAGTGTTAGATTGCACTGCATGATACATCAAGAGCATCACCAGATCTACTTGATATTAGAGGGACAACAGATACAATCACACGCTGCTTTCTTTACTATCTGCAATGAATACAAAGTTATTCCCAAGGGCTTCTACAGCAAAGATAAACCTCAGGTCCTGCTTGCACATAAGATTGAAGACATTGAAAAAGAATGCAAATCCAAACAGTCACACACAGCACCACTGCAGTAGTTCTTGTGCTCTGATTGCGCTATAGCATACAGAAGTGGATGTTCCGAAGTTTCATTTTAATCCAAAGTTACTTTTTTTGGCATTGCATAAATGTATTCTTCTTAAGGAGACTGCTGCAAGACCCAGCTCTTTTTTGATTCAGATCATACAAGTTTTGTGGCTTTGATCTTCTTTGTGCCCAGAATCAGATCTTACTGTGTGCATAGTGACAGCTGTTTAATATTACATATCCACCTTTTCACTTCAGAAGCCTGCGAGTTCCTTGTAACTTAAGATTTAATTTACTGTAGGAACGACAATCTTTTTTTTTTTTTTTTATTTTATTATTATTATTATTATTATTATTATTATTATTATTATTATTATTATTATTATTATTATTATTATTATTATTATTATTATTGTTATGGTTTTGAAATATGATAAAACATATTTTTTTCCCCATGCCAGGTAAATAAAGATTTATTGTGTTCGTTAACCCTACAAGATTGATAACCTAGAAGACTGATAAACTAGAAGACAAGAATAGCCCACAGAATAAGTTTACCGCATGCAGCTGCAATGTGAGCTTGCATATTAACCTGCTGTGCATTGAGCTACTCTATCCTGGATTGGAGGGAGCACTATTTCTCTTAAGGGTGTGAGAGAGCATTTCAGTCTCCTGGATTGGAGGAATCACTTTGAGGGAAGAGGGAGCACTTTGCATTGAAGAAAATAAAAGCTAATACCATTTTAATACCACTATGCCCTTAGCAAAAGCATTAGCAGACCACTTACACAAATGACATAGTATAATGGGCTAGCAGTCCGCATTGGTTTATAAAATTGGTATGCAAAAATATAATATATATATATATATATATATATATATATATATATATATATATATATATATATATATATATATATATATATAGAATCAATGATGCCTGTCCACATTCTAAACAGTAAATGAAGGATTCCTCCTAAAGGACATGAACATTTTCCCTCTGAAGAATATCCCTTGAATAGTGAGGAAAGTAACTGAATGGCATGAGAAACAATGAGACTCACTGAATCAAAAAGATCCAATCTACAGTGGGATTCATATCAAGAAAAAGGAGAACATTGCAAGACACTAAGAAATAAAATTAAGCTCTGTAACCTTAGACCAATGTGAAAGGACTCCGTGTCTCGCTTATTAAAACATGTACAATATACTATTGTGGTGAATGTTACAGTATTGGGGTAATATTCATTATAGGAACGTTGTTCTGTGGTTTAATTATTCATTAATAAGCATTTATCTAAGCTTTAAATGTGCTGAAGATTATTAATTGAATAACTCTAATCTGTTGTGAACATCCTTTATATAGGTCACAAATGTACAGTTTTGAAAGAAACAGTTGTACCATACCATACCAAACTATACCATACTATATCAATTTAATTTATATTGCATCCTTCATGTGCAATCATCCCAGGACACTTTACAACAAGAATAAACAAGAACAGCAAACCAAAAGAGCTCCAAATTGCCCGCTAATGAAAGGCCAAATGAAAGAAATGTGTTTTGATCTTAGATTTAAAAATACTGGCAAACAGCTTTTCTGATAAAGCCAGGAAAGGGTGCAGGGCTAATGCAAGTTTCACACCCTGGTTTTTATCAATCTCAGTAGAATTGGTCCACTTAATCCGGCATGAACCATTTGAAACAACTGGTGTATTTGAAACATTATAGAATTGTAGCTATGGAGTTTATAAAACCATAAGTGAAGAATATTGGTCTTCACCGAAATATCCCTCTTCAGCCTTCCGGAGACAGACGCCAGCATTGCCTTGACGGAAAGCATTCAGCACCCTGACCTTGATTGAGGTGAAATGCCATTTTTTATTAGTCTGCCCACATGTAAAAAAAAACACAGAGAGTGTTGTCTTTCCCTTCTGAGTCACTCCAATTACTAGGGAAAAGGTGTGCGGACCTTTAAATTCGATACAAGCACGAGGCAGGCAGCGAAGAAAGACTTTGTCTGGAGCAACAGACAGAACGCACTGGTTAAACCAAGTGCTCTGATTGGCTGAACAGGATTCCAAACCACACGGTTTCAAGTGCATCTCGGATACATCAAAGAAACATAGGGTTGCAACAATCTTCTTTACACAAACCATACCTAGTGTACTATAAAACACCAGGAGCATAATTACCTTGCAACAATCACACCGCTGATTGATAACAGTGACAGCTAACAGAAGATCTTTAAAAAAAAAAAAAAAAAAAAAAAAAGCAAAGAGCCTGCAGACTTAACATCATTGGGTAAAGCCTTCCACAAACTGGGTACTGGAAATGTAAATGAGCAAGAACCAAATCAGATTTAAAATCGAGGGACAACGAAAGAGTTCTCTGAGCTTAAGGAATACACTGTGGACTGTGAAGTCATTAAAGAAGAAATGCATTCTGGAGATTTAGACACCTATAATTCAAGATTAGTGAACCTTTCTGCTTGCAGTCAAAGGAAGCCAAGACCAACTAGAATGCAGATCCACAAGGACGTGTGAAATAATCATACACTATGTTGACAAAAGATAATTTTACACCAGGATTGACGTGTCTAATCAAATAATTATCTGTTTAGCAATGTAAACTTTTGTGTTAATGTGAAATGACATTTAGAACTGATTTAGGTTTAAAAGGGATTGTGCTTTCTAGTGAGACTCGCAGCAGACAGCGAAAGTAATGAAGAGCTTCAATGCATAATCCGTAATCTCTCCAAGGCATTTGCAATAATAAAACGTCTTAAGGAGATCCTGAGATAACCTCAAAAAAGTCTTAATGGCAAAAAAGTCTTTCAAGACAGGAAGGTTAAAGAAAGCGACGTAAAACTCTCCAGTGTCTTAAACACAGTGTATAATGTACACAGCTAGGGCCAAAAGTTTGGCATCACCTAGAATTTAAGGACTGAGACAATACAAAATAATAATAATAAAAAAAACTAAATGAACACAATTTAAATCTTGTATTCAACTTCACCTAATCAAAGAAACTACAAAATGATATTGCAAGCGCCTACCGGAAGCCATAATTGCAGTACAGTACTTCATGTTAGATTTCGAAATGTCCCATTTTGTTAAGAGTACGGAAAACACTTTGCCATGCTACTGAATATGTTAATGTAACATTATTCAGCATGTTTCTTTCGACTTTATGAAGCAAAATGTGTTTATTTTATAGGATGATGCAAAACATTTGCCCACTGTTGATCAGATTGCTGCTCCACAACACCAAAGTCAGGCAGCACTGCACTGTACAAAGGCACATGGAGTCTCTTTTCCATGTGTCTGATTGGTTGCATTGTGACCTGCCTGTGATAAACACTTGTAAAACAGCATGGGGGAGCAAGCTGGCCTGTGGCCTGCATCTGAGTGCCCGATTAGACTGTGTGACCAGCTTGACGCGCAAGCGACTCTTCTAACTTCCACAGTGAGTGTGATTTCACCTGGTGACCTGCCTGCGAGCTGCAATGAATCTTAAAAACAGTCTGATTACAGCGTTTCACCTCACTCGGGGACCTGCTGGCAGCGCAGGCATCGCAATGTCACAAGGAGAGAGATTGATGCCTTGTTGTTGCCAATGCTGCGACATATTATTATTATAATTAAAATGAAGAAATAGAAACTGATTCAGCTGTGCTTGATTAGTGACACATGAAGTGTCACTAACTGTTGTGTATTTACATGTAGTAGTAGATACTTAGTAAATACATGTGTACTTAAACATAATTACAATGTTATTATGCAAAGTTACAATGCACTTAATGTGTAAATTATTTTGCAAAAATATGTATTAAGTGCATTGTAACTATGCATAATAACATTGTAATTATGTGTATGTACACATGTGTTTACTAAGTAATTACTATGCACCTATACAGTAGTTAGAGACACTTAATATAAAGTGCTACCGACCACAGAAACCCACTGTGACACCATTGCATCTTGATAAAAATCAATCCACATTTGTGTTCACTTTTCAGCTTTGTCTGATATAAACTCACACATCAGAATATCTTAGCGTCTGCTTCGTTGCTGCTGTCTTAAAACTGTGCTGCTAGGCTTAGCGTTTGCTTAGCAACGTATCTTTTAAGTATCAACAAAAACAACAACAAGACTGCACTTGCTGTACTAGCTGCTAGAGTTTAGTCCTTTCAATTGACTGGCACTGTTTATAGGGCTTGCACCAGGGGGGTTCATAGGTATTCTCTTTGTGAAGCAGAACGTGAATAGGTTGAAACATTGTTAAGCACAGTGTTTCTTTTGCGCTGAATATAAATGCAATAATTTCCTTTGCCCTGCAGTTCATGTAACCTTCAACAATTCAATACAGTGAGACTTAAATGGAACACCCCCCCCCCTCCCCCCCCAAAAAAAACGAACTGTAATGTGCTACATCTCATTGGTGTATGGTTTTATAAGGAGACTGCAGAGTCACATCATAACCTAGAAAATTCCGACTGGGATACCATTATAATCCCAGTGTGTCTCTCAGTGAGAGTTATTGAGCCGAGAAAACCTGGCTTTGAGCTGATTTTAGCTTTTCTGGAAAATCGTAAGAGCACTAGGTTCAAAACGTTCATCTCTACCTGCAGTGGATTTTGATTCAGAGAATCATAGAATACAACAGTCTGTGAAGACCCTTTGTCGAATCGCTGATATGGCCAATGTGGCGGCGAAAGTTAATTTTTACTGGACAACAGATTTTCAGACTCATCCAAGCTCCCCTCACAGCGATGCATATAATAACCAGTATAGTAAGGCTCTGATGTATTATTCAGCTGCTTTGTGTGTGTGTGTGTGTCTCTGCATGTGTGCATGTGAGAAAGTTTCATATTTAAACTAATATCTCTTCTAACCTATGCCGACTGACGTCTGGGATTGCAGTAATTAAAAAATATTGGCTTAAAGAGGCAGTGCTGTTAAGCCAAGTTAATTGTCTTGGGATTGCAACCGTCTCCTAATGAATTCAGAACACTGACTCCTGGCATTCTTATCTGGGACAAATAAGTGTATCTATCATCAAAGCTGCTCAGAGCTGGATGACAGGGGCCCAGAAAAGTCATTTCTTGAGAACCTAAACACCCAAGCTGTCAGTGCAAACTAAATCCCAACGGCAGGGAGGGACAGAGTCAGCCACCCCTTCCCTGTTTTGGATTTTTAGTTATTTTTATTCAGGCATGTCATCGCAAAATAATGCCTTCCAATAACTGGAGCAGACCTGAAGCTGTAAATCTATTTCTCTGCCCAGAGAGGCGTGAAAATTCAATTGACAACTGTGATGGAATACATTGAATGTGTTGGATATGATACCCTCGTTTCATTGCTCCAGACATGCGCATATATATATATATATATATATATATATATATATATATATATATATATATATATATATATATATATATATATATATATATATATATATAATTTGCGTATAGTATATATATTTGCAGTGGTCAATAACAAATGCTATTCAATGCTTTAAAAATCTATCTATCTATCTAATTAGTTTCGAGCCTGCAAATATAAATATATAACTGATTACCAGAGAGATATGCATTAAATACAGTCCTCTCTCTTTATTCCATTTTGACTGATGCAGAAAGAAATGGTAAGATATTGAAAATGGTTACATAGTAAATGGCTTAATTTACCATGGAAACAATTGTACTTTAATGGCACAACCATATGATTATATATTATATTTTGTGTATCAAGTAGTTTTAATGCAATATATGATTATTAGTTTAACGTACGGATAGGTTCACTAGCTTGGGTAACACTTTACACATGAAGTGGATCACCTAACCCTGACCCTTTTCTGATACAATTACGTACTCACATAGATCATTCAGGAACATTTACACATGAAGTTCATTGTACTATGCATATTAACATTGTAAATTATGTGTAAGCACACACACACATTACTAAGTAACTCCTCTGTAAATACATAGTAATTAGAGACACAACGTAAAGTTTAACCACAGAACAAACAGAAACGAGTTGGAAAATGTTCTACGAGTTGAACTTATAAGCAAAGCCACAGGTTGCTGGAATAGATAACATGTGGAAAGGTTGTAATTATTTCAGCCTAAGAACACTGGAGAGGAGTCCTACTCACACGCTTCCCTGTGTAAACACAGTTATTATCGACATTGTGCTACCCATCTTCATTGATTAGTTTGAACGCATCAGCGAGTAATTGAATCAAAGCCTTTTATGCAGATTTGGAAGTTTGACCCTGGCGGAAACACAGTTTAATATCATCATTCCAAATGAAACACATTTACACTCCTTGTGCAAAACATCTCACACAGGGCTGACAATATCTTAATGTAGCATATGTTTTAGAAGTGTCTAATTCTATAGCAGGCAATGATACGCAGAAGAGAAAGAAAAAAATAAACTAATAAAAAGTAAGCTACTAAAGACAATGGGTGGTCATTATGCTAGATAATTAACAGTTAAGGGTTAATTTAACTAAGAGAAATTATCAATACACAGGGTATTAAATGGGGTTTTAAAAAAAGGGTGTATGCATTTTTTAAATGTGCTTATATGTTGTATTTTGAACTGGTTTGCTATCGAAGGAGGTACAGTGACGGTTCTACATATACTACATAGGGACTGAGAACAATAAAGTATAATAAGCAGTTGACATTATCAGCAGTCTACCAGTAACATACTTTGAAACTCAGTGTTGATACAACAAATGTCTATTTTTGCACCAGGGTACTGCATTGATAACAACATTTAATATACGTTATAAGTTACTTTCCCATTGTATCCTATTAGCATCAACTCAGGTTGCAAAGAAACAGATTACGTTCAAATCTGCTTTTCGTTTTTTTATTTAGTTTGAATTAGTAATATGTTTATAAGTGTTCAATGGCTCCCTCTGGTTAAGTTGAGAGCATACTTGCTCTTGCACGCTTTGTATGCTTGACACAGCAAACTTAGTAAATACGTGCATAGTTACACATGATGACAATGTTATTATGCAGAGTTGCGATGTATTTAACTTGTAAATCTTTTTGCACGATCCAACCCTAATCCAATACTATTCTTACATATATTGTGCAAAAAGATTTAGATATTAAGTATATTGCAACTGTGCATAATAATATTGTAATTATATGTAAGCACACATTAATTTACAAAATAACTGCAGTAATCCGTCGCATATCTGACTTGGTGGGACCAAAGTAACAGCGGATTTGTAAAAAGTCGGATAAATGAATCCTGTTTTAAATGCCATTATAGACAGCTGTAACAATGACTATATTCACACAATTATTGCCTATTCTGTCTTGTGCTGGTAACCCGGTAGTCTGCTAAGGATTTCTTCAGGGTATCACACTGGTATTATACTGGGATCTTAGTGGTCTTTGTCAGACTTCTCTGTAAAATGCTGGTGCAAAACAGGAATCAAAATGAAGTCCATAGCTCAGCAGGTGCATTTATATCTTTTCATGCAGACAATACATGCTAAGAAGACTCCATTAGATTCTGCACCACAGCTCAAATGCTATAAGCTGAATGAATTATACATAAACCAAGTAGATATGGCCTTGTTACAGATATCTGCTGGGGCAATGCAGCAATCAATACGTTTTACAACGCAAACCATAAAGTATGCTGCTTATAGGGCTGAAGCAACTGTATAGCAATTGCTGATTTCTGTTGGTAACTAGCAGTCCAGGGAACTAATTATATCTTCTGCCTTATTCAATGGACTGCAGATGTGGAACATTTATGCATTTTATGAGTTTGGCATACACTGGGAAAATGTGTTAGATAAAGCGTAGACTATCAATCAGGATGTGTCTTGATTAGGTCTGTGACAGGGTCTTGCTCGTGTCACGTGTGTGGGTAGCCACTGTTTGAGCACGCAGAGAGACACATGGACGTGGAGTTGAAACGGCAGCACAGGCGCGCAGGTTTTATTAACACAAACACAAACGAAAGTAAATAAAAGTGGTCATGTGACGTTACCAGCGATGGTAACGCACAGGGGACTATTACAGCAAGCTGTGCAAAAAGTGCAAAATAAAACACAACACAACAAATTATAAATCAAAAGTGCCGGGAAAATGGCAGGCCTTGCTGCAGCCCCAAGCTATCTCCCGAGGATGTTTTTAAACTGGCGGGCACTCGGTCAAGACCTGCCCACCTGCTGATTGAGCACCAGTACAGCCAATCAATTGCTGCCCTTCCCCTCAACCAAGCTTAGCAGGCAGCAAGTCTCAATCGAGCGCCCGTCTGTAAACAAAAATTCAATTACACAAATCAACCCTAAAATGACATACTAAACCCATTCCCACATATAAATCAAACCAACACTGTCTATCAGTCGCCCTGCCACATGGTCATATGAAACAGTATCTGTGGCGTCAGATGTTGACAGATGGCATTCGTGTGTTTTTATGTTGTTCTTTTAACTGTCCCCAACATTTTATAGTTTTTGTTTTGTTTCAATTGCTCAGATGCTGCGTTCTGTTATATTAATCTTTAACTGTGAGCTCGGCTTTTGTTTTCAATCACTGCACTCAAATTAATAACAGTCTGCCGCATCTAAAAAGGTTATTCCTGTAAACAACGATTTTCAAAGACCCAATTAAACGAACCAACAGAAAATGATTTTGTGTAGGGATAAGCATGGCTTCAGTTTTAATTCAAAGAGAATACGATTTTGTGCTTATGAGCTGAAATAAGACAAACCTTGGGTACACAGCCCATGCTTTTGTGCAAGACCTTCCCGGTTCGTTTGTAATGCAAATCCAGGCCTGTACTATACAAAACATGCATCTTCCTGTTGTAAGATTTTAGCCCTGTAATGCCTAAGCAATTTTGAAATGAGAAACATATAATGTACTGCAAAAATTCTGGCTTGTGAGGCTGGATTTATTTATTTATTTATAAAATAAAATATAGAGGGATGGCTAAGCATTGTACCATATGTGCTACAGAAATGGGCACTACAGTGTTAATATGTTTCCAACATAAGAGACCGTTTTAAGTGGGAATGCATTAACATAGCAGTACTGTTTTGTTGTTTTTTAAAGTATGTCATATGAAAATCTACACAAGCCTGATTCAATGAGGTCTGTTGTGATTCAGATACGCGGGGCACCACTTTGAATGCATCCTGACAAATCATAACCATTCACTTCTGTCAGCCTAACATATGATTGTATGATTGCGACCGTGGGGCAATCAGGGGATACCTCTCCAAACATCGTCAGGAAACACAATCAATTACTCAGAGATTAGAACATTGAGTCATTCTGCTCTTAATATATTAAACAGCCTCGCAGGACATCGAGAAAACCATTACGTTTCAAATTCCCTCGTTTCCTAGCAAAGCTGGATCAGCTGCCAAGGAATCGCTACGTTGACACGATAAATAAAGTCTTTAGAAAAAAGATGGAATTGTTTTGGGGGGTGGAGGGAGGGAGTTAGGGGGGGAGTTATAAGAGCCCAATGAAAGTGGATGTGTTTCGAATAGAGATGATATAGATTTGTTTCAAATTAACCGGGAGCAGGAAAAATAAAGGGTTTCTAATTACTGTGTATTTACATAGCAGTAACTTAATAAATTCATGTGTGCTTGCACATAGTTGCAGTGTACTTAATGTGTATATCTTTTTACATTATATATGTAAGTACAGAATTCAGAAAGGGTTACGTTTAAGGTTGTGTCATGCAAAAGGATGTACACAATAAGTACACTGTAACTATGCATGGTAACATTGTAATTACGTGTAAGTTCACGTGTATTTACAAAGCTACTACTATGTAAATACACAGTAATCAGAGAGGTGTTACCCAAAATGCTATGCAATAAAATTAAATATAACACTTTTTTTTCAAGGACCTAATGCCAGAAACCAGAATGTGTTTTTATAGAAGAGCTCTCTATAATACAGTATGTAGGCAATCCAAAATATATTTGCAACGTCGCAAAAAGTAAAGAATAAAAAAGCAATTCCCTTTTATTTCTCATTGTTGTTTTCTTATTGCAACAGTTTAAAGAGCCGCTATATTTTATACCACCTGCAACTCCTAACACTATGACGGGCTATTTAACGAGGGTCATTTATTTCCGCTTGTTAGCCTGTGGCTCACATCTCTGGGTACAACTGCTGGCCTTGCCAAAAAAAAAAAAAAAAAAAAAGTTAAATAATTTATTACACCAGGAGAATTTAATTATAGTTGTATTGTTAGGGTGGCAATACTATTAACTACCTTGCCAGAAGCAACACATAAAACCTTAGATGTAATGTGCTTCTCTATAGCCCCCTATATGGTGCATAGCCATGTTGCTAAATAATTGGCAAAGAACATTTAACAGATTTTGCTGTTTCAACTGGTAAAGTACTATTGTCAACAAACCTGCAATAACTGTAGCTATTGGCTAGTTTTCTCGCATATTTGATACAATATTTTTTTTTGCTGCAACCAGTATTGACTTACTCTCAAATACAGACCCGGGGACAAATCTTCACTGCTGAATAAGTGTTTTAAACAGTAAACTGCTTCCAACGGTATCAAACCTTTATAAGGGGTTTGCTATCTCTGACTCCAGCTAGCGCTCAAATAAATTCAATGGGGGTTGTGCAATGCTAATGAGCTTTGTCTTTTTAACGTTTGTTACAGCAACAAGTTTGAACACAAAATCGTTTGCAGTATAGGATTTGATAGAGGGGTTAGACAAAAAAAATAAATAAAGGAACAGCAATGTGTTCAGTCACTGTGGTAACCTATTTCAGGGATTTGCCAACATAGAAGTGTGTGCTATAGACAGTGATTTCCATTGGATCTTTCACTTTGGCTTTTCTTCTCCCTGCAATGCCTTCTTTCCTGTCACTAATCAGTCAGCTGCTTCCCCTGTTGTCTATTGCAGCCAGTACTATGATGCTGAGGTGGCCGAGAAAGTGAAGCACTTTGACTACAGTCTCTGGCAGTAAGGCAAGCAAACTGAGTTCCTTCTTTATAAGTATTCCATTAAAGTGACTTGTTCTGCACTTTCATTATAGGCAATACAAATCTGCACATTGTAGCAAACGTGTATGTTTTTTTTTTTAATTTTAAAACCTAATATACAGTAGTACATAAGCTTAAATAAATCTATATTGGCAAGCCATCCTTTCGCACAGTGTTGCACTTCCTTGGTCGCTTCACCCCTTCATCAGCTTCTTTCCTGCCACCAACTAGCTGCTTCACTCACAGACAATCAGCAACGCATGTGACTGCTGCAACACGTGCTTCTTTCAAAACTGCACATTTGGAGACCAATGCACTGTAGTTTCAAACTTCTTAACCTGTGCGGTGCTCTGCCCTGTTTTTTCAGCCCTTGCTCTCTGGTATTGGAGTATCGTGCCGCGTGGTACTGTATGTCATGTATTTAAAGGTAAAGGTTCTCTTTTTTTTTTTAGGAGATTCCTTGATGGGGAAAGTCATATATGTCATTGTAGTTATAATTCCATTTTCCGAATTGCAATACTGGTTTTACTGCAATTGAATTGCAAAACAGCCAGGTGCTTACGAAACTATTGCAATACCTTTAACTACATCTCCTTTAAAAGAAAAATAAAATACAGTTTTTCTTTCACCTTCCCTTCGAGTCCCGAGGTTGATTAGTCAGCAACTCCGGTGGTATATTTCAGTGGTTCTTCGATGATGAGTAGACTGATGATTCACAGTGGCGGACACCAGGCCATTAGAGTGAGCTGTCATTATGGGCTAACACACTGTACCCTATTTGAGCAGCTGATTACTTCAGTGTCCTGCAGAATGAAGGATAAAACATCTTTTATTGGGTCTGGCTCATAGTGCGTGATGCACATGGTAAGAGCAATGCTTATTTAAGCATAGTGAACAATTTCAAAACACAGGGAATGCAAGCAAAAGGCACGAGATTCTACAAACCAGGCACAGGGAAAGGACTATAAGATGGGAATTTTGCCTAACGTTGCTTCACTTTAATGGAATTACCATATGGGGTATTAGCAGAAATGCTATTGTCTTATTTTTGTTTCTATGTGTATTGAAACGCTAGGAAAGTTGGTTTGATGTTCATCTTTTTTGGAGTTCAAGCCTCATTGGCACATGGAAAAGACAAGCATTGAAAAGACTGATTGTCAATTTTCTTCACCATCTCTGTGGGAGGCCATAGTCTGACCAAGGCTATCTCAGCATGATGATGACCAAAAAAGGATGTATACCACAGCTATGGCACTAATCAAGAAGTGCCACAGAACAAATTCAACTGAAAATAAGTACAAAGAAAATTACTGGCACAGCAGGTAGAAGAATTGTCCTAGTAGCTAAAAAAAAAAAAAAAAAAAAGATTAACAGCCAAGGACTTAAAGAAAGACTGACATGCATGGGGCATAACAGAGCATGAAAGAATGGTACAACAAAGGCACCTGAACACAAGAGAATTGTTTGCACATAGACCTCGCTGCAAACCACTTCAAGAATTACGAACAGGAATCTCATGCATTCTTCAACTAAACTCTCTGGTTCAATGAGACGAAAGCCTTCAATGTAGAAAATCTTGTACCTATAGTTAAACATGCAGGTGGTGGTCCATTTATGAGTCCTGGCATTGTCTATTCACATTTGTCTATAAGATTGATCCATGGTGCTTGAGGCTGGACTATAGAGTACTAGCTTCCAATGAGACATCTGGTACCTGTTTTACACCACTTAAGATTGTATCAGGTTCATTAATCTGAATATGGGAAGTCGAGCAAACATTATTGTCACCTTGGCTAATTCCTTCATGGATCTCACTTAAAGGAGCGCAGGCAAGGAAACGGACAGAGCTTACTCTCCTCGCTCACGTGATTAAATAGAGTGGAGATGGTGTATACTTTGTTGTAAACCGCTAGGTAATGACTTAAGAGGTTTCTTAGCTGAGTAATATCGCATTGATGAATATTTCACCGAAAACTGAGTCAGTTTCAGATGAGAACTTTATTTGCATTACATGTTCCGTTTCGCCCTCCTCATATTCGATTACACCAGCCACATATAGTTTGCATTGAGTCTCTAATCACAGTGTTATTATGCATAGTTACAATGTACTTAACGTACACTTACGTCTGCACAATATATGTAAGTACACAAGTGGGTTAGGGTTAGCATTAAGGGGGTTAGGATTAGGTTTAGAGTGAGGGTTAAGGTTATATGCAAAGTTTACAAACAAGCAAAAATTGCATTTGAAAAGAGTCTTGAAAGCTGATTGTAGGGAAGTGAGGTAGGGAAACATATTAGCATTGTGCTGTGCACTGAAGCCAAAAAAGGGCCTGTACAGTGTTAATATCTTTCCCCACATGGAATTACATATTTGGAAATGAGGACATTATTATCTATTTAACTAATTTTCTAGTTAGAGACTGGATAAGAACTCTTGGTGGAAAAGTATAAACAGTAAACAAAAAAATTAAACCCCTCTCACATATGCACCAATTAAAGTGTTTATCTACAAACAAAATTATTTCAAAAGCAGCAAGCTTTCTACAGTCACAATCCATTAATAAACATGTAACAGCTGGCGTTGGAAGGGGAGCCCAGACAATTAAACCTGTGTTTCAGAAGTCGTGAATAAACACATTAAACTAGAACTAAAGACCAATAATAAAAGTCATGTTTGCACAGCTGTGTTTTTGGAGGCACAGTGGAGTAGTTACCATGACAAATCCTTGAACATTCAGTGCTGTTGCAGCCGTATCATCATCAGGTATATAGCCAAAGATCTAAGCCTCATCAGCCCTCGGAATATAGGCAAGACTGGACCTCTAAGTGGTTTGGCAGCACTGTTTATGAAAATGAGAAACATCATGAGAAACTTCCATCAGATTGTAGTAAAACCCCGATTTAGGTTCATATAAACAAGTAGCTAGGAAACTTAGGTTTACATTAAGCGTCTCTAATAACTATGTATTTACACCATAATACATGTGTACTTACACATAATTACAATGTTATTATGCACAGTTACAATGTACTTAATGTGTAAATCTTTTTGCACAATATATTTAATTACACAATTGTATCAGGAAAGGGTCAGATGTTAACAGAGGCACTGCGAACATGGCATCCTGTTTTTTATTTAAACTGCTAAAGAAAATGTGTAAAATTACAGAAATAGGCAGCCATAGACCAGAGACCATTCATGTATAATAAGCAATATGGAACAACAGGGTGTGTGTTGTTTTGGGATACAGCAACTATGGTTATTTTTAATGAACATACAGTATATGTGATAACATTCCGCCCAAGAAAGTAGTTCTCCAACTGTGTTCAATATTAAACAGATAAATATGTAGATACTATGTGGATAATACATTGATAATACTAATATTAACTTTTGAATCTGCCACAGATCTTTTTTGAACATTTCCATTGAAAACACAACCTTGAAAGTAGCTAGATGGCATAAAAGTAATGTTTCTTTACTGACATTATTTCCTGTGCTTGGAGTCGTATTTCAGACATGGTGAAAGAAAGAACGAATTTTGAAAGACAGAAAGAACTGTGATGAAGCTGTAGTTTCCGAACCGTGGGGACGTCTGGAGAAATCGTCCCAACTCTGACCTAACCCTAACCCCCCCCTATGAAATGAATGTCAGGTTGATTCTTGCCATTGCATAATTCCAATTAGCACCATTGCTTGTAGCTCCATGTCTTTGATAAACCTTGTTATATTGACTTTATAATATTGCTTACTAATTTTATTGACTAATAGATATTATCACTGACAGTTTGATGTCTTATTAGCTCCTTGAATTAGGCAATTGAGGAAGACAAGCAATTTACTAATTCACTTACTGTCTTGCATTGTGTGGAGAGGGTTTCATGCAGTTGGCAGTGTGCCTCTAGTAATTAGTTGATGTAAGATCTTTATGAATCCCAACATTAGATTTCCGAGGTACTGGATGTCTTTTCACTCTGATTATCACTATCTTTGATTTAGCTTCCCCCTGCACTGAAAAATATCGCTGGCTAAAATCAATTTTCTTGCCTCCTCATTTATTTAGTGCTATGAAACTTCATTTCCATTATTATAAAACAGTCTAGGGACATGGATTGTTTAAAGGAAGTCCTCCAGTAGAGTGAAGTTCCTACCCAGAACTACACGGCTGTCTTTCTTTAGACTCATTTTGAGAGATGTTTCCTCTATTTGTGGTTTGTGCTTCAGAAAACACATTGAGAAAATGGTGCTAGGACAGGTGCTGTGTAAATAAAAGAACTCACAAAATGACCATTTATTTGTGAGACGACCTAGACAGTATTTATTGATCTACACCACTGGCTTGGCAAAATAGGTCCATGGTTTTACCACTGTCTTGTACCTATTATCAATGGCTTGTTGTGTTGTCACTGCAGGACAGACCCACAGTGTTGCCACTGAAGATAATTCGGTAAGGAGGAGGTCGTTTTAACTGTGTATCTATTGCTATTGTTCTAGTCCCTTAGTCAAGTCACACTCCCTTTGATTGTCCTCCTAGTTAGTGAGTCTTGTCAATCTTGGTATTAATCTGATGGCCATCTGGTCCCATTTTCCATCAGTGCCCATGAGGCTAATAAATATACCCTGAGATAAAGGATTGCTTGTTACAAAGTAATTTCTGCAGGCTTTTAACTTAATGACATGATTTAAATGTGCTGCACTGTTAGCAGTGAACAATATCTATCCTTGCCTATTGTAATAATGGACTAATGTCAATTTGAGTTGCAATGCCTCAGGGATTTTCCAGGTTTCAAACCAGGTCTGGTTAGATCATGCAGGTCATCTTTGATTGCTGTCCCTAGTCAGGAATCAAGCAAAGAAGTAGTCAAAGAACCTAGTCAAAGAACCTCCAGCTGATGAGTACTATAGGCAGACTAATTTGATGTCTGTAAATGAGTGTGTGCAATACCAATTGTTATGTTAGTAAGGTTCCATTTATTGATTCCTATGTTTAAAAAAAATTACACACACACATTGTTTCAACATTATTGTTAGACACAACAATGTAGCACCTAGTTATAATTGATCACTATCAGAAATCAGGTAGTGATCATTTTCCTAACTTTCTGGAAGAAAGTTCAGGAATGGAGACAGTCTGTGGTCAGGAGAGGATTCAGGTATCTTTTCTCCCTCGCATTAATGAGTGCCTGTCTTACATATCTTGCCAAAATGCGTGTGTGTGTGTGAAGTTGAACTTGACGAACACTCAGTTTTCTAACAATATCAAAACACTCAATTTCTTGGCGTGAGTTACAATGTTGTTCCAGACACAGAACATATATCTCTTCTGCACAACGTCAAACGTACCCCGCTTTATCGATTCTTTGTTCCAATTACCTTCTTAGACCCCTACAAAACTATTTCCACCTGTAACACAGGCTGAATCATGTCCTGCAGTAATCTAGAGATGTACAGACTACAAGATGCTGGAAGGTATCTTCAGCGATTCATTCAATTGTTATTATTTCAGTCTTGAGAAGAATCTCTAACCCTTTTTTTTTCCCCCTTCTGTCCAACACCGTTGCCACTGCTGTCTTTTGGAATCCACGTCCCTCTGTCCTCCTATTGCTGACACACTATTGTTACTAATGTCTCAGAGCAGCCAACCAACAAGATTGTCCTTGCAACTGTCTCACCTACCCGATGTGCACCCACTTTCATGTCTCTTTTGAAATATGTTTTACTATTACTATTAATAACAATAATAGTTTTGCACCTTTAATTGAGGCACTACTACAATGGCACAGACGACACACATGTGTTGCTACAATGGATCGTTTTAAGGTTTCTGGTACAAACAACCATGTTTAATAATTATCAACAGCCCACTACACCGTTCACAGCCAGCTGGAACATTTTCAGACTAAATACATCAGGAAGGGTGAATGCAGACACTACCAAGAGGGAATGAATCAGCACAGGGTCTCCTGCTGCTCCTATATGGGCCACTTCAACCTGCTCAATTACTTTTTCATCACTGAGAACGAGAGGAAAGCCAGACTGCCCCCCCCACCCCACCCCACCCCACCTGACAAACCAGATGATTTGTAGATGCAGAGACATTTTAATATGAAATGAATCTGTTAAGAGTGGAATGACGTTAAAAAAAAGAAAAGGTGGAAAGAAATAATATAAGATGAGGTGAAAATAATATACTTTTACTATGTTTATTAAACTGTTTATGTGAATTAGTTTGACATGAAGGAACAACATTGTTTGTAATTCAGAGAATGTGCCATCTGGGTTTATACCAAATATGTTTGAGTCTTGAATAAATTGGGTGTAAATGTTGATATTTCAACTATGTCTACTACTACTACTACTACTACTACTATAATAATAATAATAATAATAATAATAATAATAATAATAATAATAATAATAATAAAATAATAATAGCAACATTGTTTCATTTCATATCTCTAAATTACAATTGTCTTGCCTCTCCAATTACAATGCTTGTGTTTATACAAGCCAATTAGCATAAGTCAATTACTTATATATTATCACTTTGTGGCATAATGAATAAATCCACATCATTTTCGACTTACATGATTACTGTCTTCCAATTGTTAATGAGT